>NC_061122.1:72704286-72718149 GCF_002878395.1 Capsicum annuum | reverse complement strand
TATTTGTATTTTGTTAATCTTATTTTTTCCTGTTATTTTATGTTTTGTTGTTAATACATATAGATTTTTACATCTTGCTGTGAATATTTTACTTCCTGGGGTTAATTCTATTCCTGATATTTTCTAATATAATACTAGTGATTTATCTATATTTCTATCTGTTACTGCTACTGAATAATTTGCACTTATTATAAATTTAAATTTTTGATATATTAGATTTCCTTTTACGGCAGTTATTATGCTTTTTTCTATAGGTTTTATAATTCTATCATCTGCTAAATATAATTCCATTGGTGTATCTATTCCTTCTCTAAAACATGTTTTTATTAATATCTCTGTACCTCCAAGGTGTACATATTTTATTGGATCTCCTTTACTTTTTATATCATTTATTTCTTTATTAATTATTCTTTTTGTTACTAGTGGTATACTAGCTTTGCCTTTTGCATATCTGCAGTCTATTACATGTTCTTTTTGGCATACTACATAATATTCATCCTTTTTCCTAGTAAAAATATTTTTTATTATTGGTATTTTAAATATTTTCTCTACACTTAAATCTAATTCTTTTCCTTTTATTTCATCAAATATGTTACTGTCAAATATTATTTTTTGTTCCATTCCTTCATCATTTAAATATTCTTCCTTTGTTATTATTTTTATATCTTCTTCAGTCATTTGATTCATCTATTTCGCTATCTATTTCATTATCTGTTTCATTTTCTGAAATTTCATATATACTATCCTCGCTTTCTAATTCATAATCTATATAATCTATCTGCATATATTCGGTATTATCTATTTTTATTTCTGATATTTGTTTATTTTTTGGATTTTTAGATAATTTACAATCTCTAGCTAAATGTCCTAACTTTCCACAATTATAACAAGTACATTCTTTTATAGATTTCTTCTTTCTATATGGTCTTTTATGTTTATAATTTTTTACATAATATCTTTTCCTTGGTTTCTTATATTTATATTTTAATTTTTTATATTTTTTATCTTTCTTATGTCTTTTTCTTTTCTTATAATATCTTTCTTCACATCCAAATTGGGGTGCTATTTTATTTTTGCAAATGCTAAATTTCTTATTAATGTTTTTTCCATTTTTAATTCTTCTCTATATTTTTCACATAAGTTTCTATACCATTGTTGTAAATATTTTATTCTTGCTCCTAACGTATCTACTATTTTTGCTTCTTCCCAACTTTTTATTATTTTCGAACTAAATGGCTCGGGTAATTTATTAAAATATAATTTTCTTATTTCTTTATTTTCTTCTATACTATATGCTCCTTTGTAATAATATTCTTTAAATGCGCAAGTATATTCATCTATATAACACATATTACATATTGCTAATTTTAACATTAAATTTCTATTTGTATCTTTTTCTTTATTTTGTTCTTCTTCGATTGTTGTCGTATTACCAAATTCATCTTTTATAGCTGTTTCATATTTTTTTAATAATTCTATAGGTGTTAGTTTAGTTGTTGTCGATGATGTTCCTTCTATAGGTTTATTAGTTCTTAATACTTTTTTGCTATTTTCAGTTAAATTTGCAAACCATAGTTTTACTGATCCTATTAGAGTTTTTTCTATATATTCCGGTGCATCTGTTATATTTATATTATTATCTAATAATTGTTTTGTCATATATCCTATCCATAATTGTATTGTTTTTTCTGTATCTATTACACAGTCTAGGTCTAGAAAGTTATAATTTTTATTAATTATTTGTTTTGGTATCCATTTGTCATATTCATTATATTTTTTAAACTTATTCTTATAATATATAGGTTTTCTTATTTTTGTTGTTTTAGGTATTATATTTTCATTTTCTTTTTTATCAAGAGTATTTATTTCTGTGTGGGTATTTTCTAAGTTTTCCTCATTAATTTCTTTTTGTTCTTTATTGATTTCTAAATTTTTTGTATTTGTTAATATTTCTGTATATGTTTCACTATCTTCGGACTCATAATTATCTGTCTCTTCAATATCTATATTATTTATTTCTAATGCTTCGTTTTTTATTTCTAATTTTTCTTTAAATTGATTTATCTCGTTTAGTAATTTCTGTTCTCTATCTTTTTCTTCTTTTTCTTTCTGTCGTTGTTCATACAACTCTTTTAATATTTGTAGTTCTTTTTCTAATTCAGCAATCCTACTATTTTTAGTTTCTTCTATTTTTCGTATTTCTTCCGTAGTTTGTTGTTTTATTTTTTCTATTTCCTTTTTCCTATCTATCTCTTCATTTTCTTTTTCTATTCTTACCATTGCTGTTAATTTATCTTCTAATTTTAATTCTTCTTTTTCTAACATTAGATATAAATGTTCACCTATTTTCTTATATCGTCGTCCTAGATTAGAAAATACTATTTTTATTTTTGATCCTTCGTAGTTTTCATATATTTTTTCATCTATTATAAATTCTTCTTTATTCATTTTATTGTGAATAGGTCATGTTGATATATATATTCTAAACTATCTATTTGTGATTCTAATTTTGATATTTCATCTTTTTGTGTATCTATTGAATTTTTACTAACTCCGGCAAATATATTATAATGTAGTCTTTTTATTCTTATTTTTAATTCTTTACGTTTTTCAGAGATAATTTGTTTTAATTCTTTGTATTGTTGTACTTTATTCATTTATAATATCTTGGTGGATATCTAAATCTAATTTTATCATAATTAGGTGGTATGTGTTTCATTTTTCTGGATTTTAAATGTGTTATTAATTTTGATTCAATACTAGATATTAATGTAATTAAGTAGGCTAATTTTTGTGGGTTTTCTGTTGTTTTATTTAGACTTATATATTCTGAATAATTACTAATTAAAGATTCTTTAATTTTTCTAAAAGCTTCTCTATTTTTAAATGGTCTTCGCATAATTAATTTAATAATTTATAGGTAAATTCGAATAACTCTAACTCTAATTGTAATTCTAATAACTCTAATATATATCTCTTCCGTACTTTTTAAATTGCTGGGCTCTGATACCATTTGTAGGGGGTGCGCGGATTTAATAGATCTAATGCTTCTCCATCAAATAAAGTTATTGCCTAAAATAAGTTTAATTAAGGAGCCCAATAAGTGGACTCGAATGTTCAAGAACGATGAGCAAAATGACAAAACTTGTCACCTTCGAAACATCGTCCTATCACCTTAAGGAGGCCTTAGAAGGTCTAGCACTATTAGCATATATATGTTTATGTAATGTAATATCACAAGTAAATTCAGAAGAAAATAATGTGCAACTTTTGACTTAAAATCTTCCAATAACATAAGAGGAGAATCGTGAGATGCCATGGCAAACACATAATATATACTAATATTATAGAGGAATCTATACCTGCAGTCCACTTAATTCAATCGAGTTTCTTGAAGAATGGAGGGGAGAGGTACCTCCCTTTTTTGGGAAGCATTCTTCGTTAAGATCCCTTAATTCCACATTCTATCAAAATTATTATTTAAGAATAATCTAGTATGGATAGAAAAAACCTTAGAAAATTTAGATAAAAGTACATGTGATAGTTTATATAATTTAAAAAACTCACTACGAGAAGAACAACACAAGATAATAAATAACATTGAAAATCTAGAATTAGATATACATTATAGTACAGATAGGATAAATTATTATACAAAAATTTGTAACTCTGCAATTACTACAGGATAAAATAATTAATGAATATATCTTACGAAAAAAGTAAATCATTAAAAGATACTGAAACAAAATTTAAAAAATATCCACGCAAAACTAAAAATAGATCCACTAGAAACCTAATAAATCTATTTAGATCTATTAAATCCGCGCACCCCAAAAGGACAATTTATATATTTAAAAATATAGAATTCTAGGATACTTTATATTTTCTTCTTGCTTGATAAAAAACTGGCTATTTTTTTTTTTTTTTTAAATATATATATTACCTTTTAATTTTAATTCAAGTTTAATTTAAATTCACCAATAATAGTTAAAGGATTTAATAATGAAGGAAGCTTAATTACTTATAAAGTTAGGAATGTAAAAATACAAGTATGGGATAAGATATTAACAATAGAAGAAATTTATAATTATGAATTAACATCAAAAGATATACCTGGTGCTTCCTCCTCTGTTTTATAATATACTAGTTTACGTACCCGCGTGATGTGTGGATAATATTAAAGTATTATTTTTAATAGTTTCATAGAGGAGTATTTTGTTAAACTTAAAAAACAGTTCAACTATCATATTATTTCTCATTGAAATTCCTCTTTCTCTTCCTTGCCCCCACCCCAAACCTCAAACCCCAAGCTCTAACTAAATCTATATAAATAAAAATAATCATGTAATAAAAAAATTATCTTTTATATTTTTCTTAATTATGCTATTCACAATTTAAAGATATTAGATTGCTAATATTCCTCTCTCAACCTCCCCTCCACCCCACCTCCACATCTAATTAAATTTATGTAAGTAAAAAATAATTACATAATTGTGAAAAAAATTATGTTTCATATTTTTCTTTATTATATTCTTCATAATTTTAAAATATTGGATTGTTAAAATTATTTTAATATTTTTATTATGTTCTTCACTTCTCTTCAGTTTAAAATTTATGAATAGTGATTAGTTTATTTTTTCTCAAATTAGTTCAGAATCTTCCATCTCCTTCTCTTGGTATACATTATTTTACTGCTGTATTTTAATTATTTTATTTTTCTTTAATTTAATTTTGACTTATTTTATTTTTCTTTTGTTACACACAATCAACTGAGTTTTCTTCACTCTTATCTCGCTATAGAAATTAGATTAGAAGAAAACTTCAAAATAAACTAATATGTTAGAAATTATTATAATTTAAATTGAAGTTAAACAATTTTACCTCTATCAAAATATAATTTTAGTTCATATTCAACTTTAAAATCTTATTTTTACAATTAAATTACAAAAATTATTAACTTGTCCTAAGAATTTTAAAAAATTATAATGCAGGTACATTTTTGGAATATAAATTTCAAAGAAAATAAAATCATAAGTTCATTATATGAAAAAAGAATTTAGATGTGTAACTGTATGCGTCATATTTAACTATGATATAAGTTACATCATTGAAAACTTACTATCTTAGTTTATGATTAAATATTTAACTTTCTCAATTCAAAAATTAAGCGATAAAAATTATCAACATGAGAATTATCAATATAAAAGTTTGAGTTGTTGCTTGAGTTTTAATCATGACTACTTTTTTTTTTTTACTTTTTTTTTAAAAAGTATTAACTCTTGTATGTGACGTTATCCATAGATTTACCTTTCTTATCAAATTACAAAGATTCTCATATCAAATTCAAATAAAAATAGATAAGTTATCACAACTCTGATTTATTTAGTATTTAAAATTAATTAAATCTGATTTGCATATTTAGATAGTAAAAAATCATTAAAGATAAATTTTCTTAAAAAAATAATTAGAGAATAATCATGTAACTTTGGATCATGATGTTCAAAAAATGACAGAGAAAAAAATTATTTTTTGATTTGATTGCCTATGTTATAACTATTACTTGTTATGTTACAAAGTAATTTATATTAAATTGTCATTAGACTTATATTGTTGTCCATTACTTACTTTTTATTCTCTATGTTCTAGTTTATGTGACACCTTTTGAATTTATAAGACTTTCTTTGACCGTAAATTTTATCATATATTTTTAAATATCTTGAATTATCAATATTAATTATTATGACTTGTAATATATTTTTACACAATTTTTAAATATATACAAATTTTATTCATAAAACATAAACATTCTATGCCCAAATTTTCAATCAAAATTAAACTATTTGACTCTCTAAATTTGAATCGTGTTGCATAATTAGGATGGAGAAAATAATAACATACAAATAAATAGAGATGACAAGCTAAGAAAACTTAGTTGTAATTATAACTTCTTGAACCATATTACAACTAAAAAATCGAAGCAATAAAAATTAGAGATAGCAACATAAGAAAAGAGACATGATCTTCAAAAATACTACTCACAAATGTAGCATAAATTAGATAAATTGACCGATCAAATTTTTTTCCTAATCACATCAATTTTAAATCTTTACTAATTAAAAAAAATAATATGTCAATTTAAATTTAATTATAATATCTGAGAAGTGACTTTTACATAATTTTTTAAAAAATGTATTTTATGGTGGTTAATAAATACGATAACTTTTTCTACCTCAAGTATATTTGAATTTGAATGCACTGATATTACAATATTATAACACAGTAATTATAGTGTAGAGTTGTAAATCATTCAAAATTTATTAAAAAGAAATAGATTTCAAAATATGCTTTGAATTTTAAAATGATTTAATTTAGAATATTTGTTATTTAAAATTTTCTACTCCAGAAATTATATAAAGTGGTGATAACAATAAATGACTTAACGAGCATTTCAAGATAAAATTACATTTTTTTGTAGAATATTTAAATAATAAATCTACAAAATTCTTTTTCTGTCTGCCATTTGGAGCACTACTAAATATGGCCTCGATTTTTTCAAACCCAGAGTGTTAAATACAGAGAGGGAAATCAAGTTGATGCTTGCCCCTAAATCACTCAAAGCATAGACCACGTCACTTTTACTAATTTGTATGGGGAATGTGAAACTCCCAAGGTCTTTGAGCTTTTTGGGCATCTTGCTCATCATCACTGAACTGCACTCCATAATAAGTGTTACTATCTCAACGTCACCCAACTTCCTCTTATTGGACATCAAATCCTTCAAATACTTAGCATACTTAGACATTTCCTGGAAAACATCTAACAAAGGAAGATTAATGTTAAGTTCAATAAACGTGTCAAAGAACTTCTTAAAGTATGCATCCTCTTTAGCACTATAAATTTGTACATAAAAGTCATATTCTCTTGAATTTATATAGTAATAGCTAATTTTTTTTTGTAACACATTTATTGAAGTTTATAAAAATAGTTGTAACCACCCTATTAGAAAAAGAGTTTGAATTCAAATTGTAAATTCAAAATTTTAATTATAACTTTCATTTGTTAACTTGATTAAAATTTTTGTTAACTGATAAGTTCAAAAAGTTAGAAAAAAATCTGCAAATTAATTAATATAAATAGATATAAACAAATTATAGAGATAAATTCAAATAATTCTTATACACTCTTTTATGACTTTGATCGGCATGCATATTTTTATTTCTGTCAAAATCTACACACAAAGAAGAAAAATATGATAATTAATTACAGTAAATTATATCAATGTTAGTGAAAACAATAAATTGAAGGGAATAAAAAAGATTATTTATTTATTTATTTCCATCGCATATCAATATTGCTTTTGCAATACTTCCTATCAAGCCATCTTTGCCATCTGTAAGCAAATTAATCAAAACTATGTCAGTAAAGAAAAAATTGATTCGACTAATAAGATATATTTGAACCATGAAAATAAATAAAAAATAAAACCACATGTATTGAAGAAGATAAAAAATGAACAATAAAATTAAAAAAAAAAAAGGAGAAGAAGAAGACCACAATAGAGAGAGGGAGAAATAACTCAACGGGTTAATCACGCATATATGTAGTAGCTGTTATTGATAATAATAATAATAATAATAATTATTATTATTATTATTTTAATAATATTTTTTCTAATATGTAAATAAATAATATTTAAATATATTTTATAGCATTTAAATTGTAAAAAGATAAGTTTGGAGTAAATGTCTATTAGAATTCTTTAATTATGAGTTCCTATTTTTAAGATAATGAAAATCTTTTTTCAAAGGATAATATACTTAGAATTCAAATAGATTGAGTAGAATCTCATTCCATTTCAACTTTCATTTAAATTCACACAATACATTAATTTGTTGAAAGAAAATAAGTTCTTTTTTTTCTTCATTATCTTTATTTTTTCAAATATCATGCATATTCATCTTCTAATATTATATTTGAATAGAAAGAATTATTTGAAATCAAATCGTATTAGTTACCGCTTCTACAATTGCTTTTTTTTTTTTTTTTTTTTTTTACGGTAGGTGCAAAAATAATAATAGTTTATTAGTATGTACTACTATTGTTATTTTTGTTATTAGTATGTTGTTATTATTATATTATTATTATTATCTATGTAAAAGTATTGTTAACACTAATACAACTAATTATTATTATTATTATTTTAATATTTTTATCATTTTCTAACATGTAAATAAATTATATCTAAATATAATTTATAGCATTTAATTTTTTTAAAAAATAATCTTAAAATTGTAAATGTCTATTCGAACTCTTTAATTATGGGATCTATTTTTAAGATAATGGTTTTTTTTTAAAGCATAATGTACTTCAAATTCAAATACTTAATCTTTCAATTCAAATTAAGATTAGTTGGAGTTAAAATAAGGCTTGAAACTTATCTATAATCTTTAATCTATATCTATAATCTATAATCTATATCTATATCTATATCGATATCTATAATCTATAATCTATGTCTATAATCTATTAAAAGTGTGAAGGACCTTAAAAATGTTGTTTGAACTTTTTGCCTTTTATTAAAATATTTCATAATAGACATAAGCGTCTTTTCACTTTTTTTAATATTTAAAAATAGTAATTAAATTAGGACTTCAAAATCAAATAAATATGCCGAATTAATATTTTTCCTTATTTGAGTTATAAAATGTTGGAAAAGTTTTTTATTCACATATTATTGACTTGGTCTCCTACTCCGTATGTGTGTATAGTATTTCTCTTTCTCTCTGTCTCTTATCAAATCTTCCATCAATTAATTGAAATATAAATCTAAAATCTGAATAAAAATAAAAGAAATACAAGTTTCCACCTTTTCGAGGTAAATTTTTGTATCTACATGATGCATCCTACTTCTTCGAAGGTAGCGGTATGAACTGCGTATATTTCAACCTCCTCAGATCTCACTGTGTGTAAATATATTGGGTTGTTGTTGTTGTTGTTATTGTTGTTGTACATGATGCATCCTTTATTATTTAATCCAATTTTTTTTGATCAAATTGTGCGTAAGTAAGATCAATTGTCTGTATGCAGTATAATTGTGCATAAAATTGTGACACTTTGAGTGGTCAGGTTAAATTCTTTTTGATTTATGAATAATGTTTTTTTTATATTGTTGAAATTTTTATGAGCGATATAGTTCAAATGTTGTTGCATATCTGTAGTATATTTATTTTCAAAAATTTATGCTGTATTTATTTTATACAGGTGTATTTAATAGGAGGGTATGAAATTATAAATTATGGTAGAGGGTTAAAGTTTTTTTAATATATAAATCATGTTTTTATAATTGCGTAGTTTTTATGTACAATTTAGATCTAAAATTATTATATGGCCGTAGTATAATTACTTTGAAAGGCTTGTGATTATTTTCTATACAAATGCATTACAGGTTATATTTTTTTTGATTTATGAATAATATCGTAATTTATAGCTTTTACGTGCAATTTACTTCTAATATTGTTACATGTTGTTGTATATATATTTTTAGAAATTTATGTCACAAATTAGGGTAGAAGTTAAATATTTTTTGATTTATGTACAAATTTGATTTAGTAAAGTACAAATTTTATATAGTAAGGGACAAACGTGCAATGCACGTTCCCATAGACTAGTATAATAAAATTTTGTAACCCTAAAGTTGTTGATTTAGCATATATATTAAAGTTTAAACTCCATTTTTTTTTTTAAAAAGTACATGTATTGGGTTTGTAACTAATTTTTAGAGTTTATTTAGGACTCTTTAAATATAGTTCTTAGGTTTAAGTTAATGAAAATCTTTTTTTTTTGTTCTATCATTATTATTTTTAAACTCAAATGTTTAATATTTTTAATCCAAATTTTTTATTTACGACACTATTTAGTTTTGTTCTAAAAATTGCCAAATGACTTTTTTAATATCTTACCACTTGACGTCTTGTCTTGCTTTTAGTTTTGCTTTTACATACATATAGAAGATTATTATTATTATTATTATTATTATTATTATTATTATTATTATTATTCCCACCACTACAATTTTTTTTTTGTTTCCCATCCAGTGTCCGGTGTCAGTATTGGAGCCCCGATTAATCCGGATCGAGCATTGCAGGGCCCATTAAGCTGACAACGCTCCCAACAGAGTTTTCTCCATACCAGGGTCGAACCCTCGACCTCTGGTTAAGGGTGGAGCAGCCCCATCCACTACACCACAACCCATGTTGGTCCATCACTACAATTAGCATTACTACAACTGCTATTACGTTTTCCCAAAAAATTAGAAGTGCCGCTACTATATTTTTTATATATTGTTGTTGTTGTTGTTATTATTATTATTATTTTCTTTTATTTAATATTTAAATATATTTTATGATATTTAAAAAGATAATTTTATCAATAGTAAGATAATTTTACGTTTCTAGTTTTAAGCTAATGAAAATTTCTTTCTTTTTTTTTAAAAAAGCATAGTATTTTCAAATTTAAATATTTCTAATCTTTTGATTCAAATATTTAATATTGTTTAATTCAAAATTTTTGTTACAACACTATTAAGTATTGTTCTAAAAATTGCCAAGTGGATATTTTAATATCTTGCCACTCGACATCTTATTTTGTTTTAGTTTTACTTTTATATATAGAGAGATTATTATTATTATTATTATTATTATTCCCACCACTACAATCACCATTACTACAACCACTATTAAGTTTTTCCAAAAAATTAGAAGTGCTACTACTATTACCACTCTTATTGGTATTAGCATTATTTTCTTTTATTTAAAAGTTTAGTATTTTTAAATTTAAATATTTCTAATCTTTTGATTCAAATATTAAATATTTTTTAATTCAAATTTTTTATTACAACACTATTGAGTATTCTTAAAAACTGTCACGTGGTTATTTTAATATCTTGCCACTTGGCATCTTGTATTATTTTTGTTTTACTTTTATATATGAAGATTCTTATTATTATTTCCACCACTACATTATCATTTTTTTTTTTGGTTTCCCAAGGTATCCCCAAGCCTGACAGGTCAAGGACTAATCCTCCGTGGATCTGAGCTAAGGATTTGCTGCAGGCCAATTGGTTGCTGCATGCACAAGGCAAGAATCAAACCTCCGACACTTGCTTAAGTGACCTAGTGAGCTAACCACTAGGCCAACCAAGCTTGGTTCACTACATTACCATTACTACAACTGCTATTACATTTTTCCAAAAAATTAGAAGTGCTATTACAACATTTTTTATGTATTATTATTATTATTAGTAGTAGCAGTTTTAGTATTATTGTATTTTATTTAATATTTAAATATAGTTTATGACATTGAAAAGGAATATTTCTAGGTTCCTAGTTTTAAGCTAATGAAAATTTCTTTTTTTAAAAAGTCTAGTATTTTAAAATTCAAATATTTCTAATCTTTTGATTCAAATATTTAATATTTTTTAATTTAATTTTCTTACTACAACATTATTAAGTATTGTCCTAAAAACTGCCACGTGACTGTTTTAATATCTTGTCACTTGACATCTTGTCTTGTCTTAATCTTTCTCTAATACGTAAATAAATTTTATTTAAATATATTTTATAGCATTTAAATTCTAAAAAGATAAGTTTGAAATAGTAAATGTCTATTAGAATTCTTTAATTATGGGTTCCTATTTCTAAGATAATGAAAATCTTTTTTTTTAAAGGATAATGTACTTCAAATTCAAATAGATTAAGAAGTAGAATCTCATTCCATTTCAACTTTCATTCAAATTCAAATAATACATTAGTTTGTTGAAAGAAGATAAGTTCTTTTTTTCTTCATTATCTTTATATTTTTAAATACCATGCATATTTATCGTCTAATATTATATTTGAATTGAAAGAATTATTTGAAATCAAATCACATTAGTTACCACTTCTACAATTTTTTTTTTTTTTTTACAATAGTTGCAAAAATAATAATAGTTTATTAGTATGTACTACTATTGCTATTTTTGTTATTAGTATGTTGTTTTTATTATTATTATTGTTATTATTATTATTATTGTTGTTGTTGTTGTTGTTATGTACGTAAAAGTATTGCTAACACTACTACAACTAACTATTATTATTATTATTATTATTATTATTTTAATATTTTTATCTTTTTTCTAATATGTAAATAAATTATATCTAAATATACCATTAAAGCAGGATCTTGTCAGGCGCGCGGCGCGGGTAGGTAAGCCGCGGCGCCTGCCAGACCAACTTTCAAATACCGGATTAAGCCATAGTCGGAATATCGAACCAAAGCACCAACCGAAATATAAAAGAATTTTCGAATAGCTTAATGACTGTATGGAAGAATTAATCTTTTTACCTGAACAAATGGCCTGTCAGATATTTAATATACTTATGTTGAATCCCCATGTCTAGAAGTTCTGACTGTGCTAAAGATCGCCCTGTTTTTTCTCATCTTTTACAGGCTAAAGAGGCGCAACTTAGTAGACGGAGTCACAAAGATAAAGCCAACATAAGCAATGTTAAACTTGACTGTACCACCATTTCGGAACCAAGTCAAGAAACTATAAAAAAATTTCTTTATATTTTGATAGAGTCTGGATTTTTCATAGTTACTAAGTAAGAAAAGTTAGATCTCTGGCATAGACATGAAAGGTTTTTAGCCGGACATAGTCACGACTGGAAGGGAAGAAAAAGTATTAATATAAAGTCAGAAGAAAAGTAATAAATACCTTAACAGTGGCCGGATGCAAGGCCGAAATAGTTGTTAATCGGTAGCTATCAGCCTTTTATTCAAACCTTGAAATAATTACAAAAGAAGAAAGAAGGGAAAGTTCAGGCGTAGAGAGAGAAAATAAAATTTCTAACTTGTACCTCCTTAACAAATGAGGCAATTATATTTAAAGAAAAAAAACATCTTCGCACAGTATTATGGGTCCCACATTCGGGTCCCTGCATATAGTATTTTTACTGTTTAAACAGTAGAATGATCCCACATATGGGTCCTATATATATGAGATAAACATAGTGAAAGCATTTAATGTTTTAGCAGATGTTCTGGTCACATCTTGTCTTTTCTTTTTAGCTGGTAGAGTAATGCCTCTGTTTTTTGGATTTCTCCTTCGTCAAGAATATTTTCTGGATGAAGTGGCTGGGAATCTTGAATATCTTCAATTTATGCCACTTCATCACTTGTAAGACTTTTCATAGAAGTATCCGATTGTTGTTCAACAATTTTCATTAAATTTCTTCGTACTTCTTATAACTATTGCTCAATTATTTTCATCTTATCTCCTTCATGTACAGAGATTCTTCTAGAAATATAACTGAGATTTTTATCTTCAACAAGTTTCTTTTGATGAGTGGTAGAGTATTCGAGGATTTTTCTATTAATGGATTCGATCAATTCTCGCCCATATGATAATTTAGTAAGGGGATCTTTTCTGATCAGTTTTTTCCAAAAATTATTGTAGAATACCTTATAGAGTCCGGGTATTTGTTCTTTAGTGTAACCAAATTCAACACCTCATTTATGTATCTATGGAATGGAGAATTCTATAAAGAAATACATCTGATCAATTTTATCCAGATTGCAGACATGGTTTGAATGGTATAAATCCGTTAAGAACGGGGATACCTTTGTCCATTTTTTGTAGAGATGTAGATATTCTACTGGCAGAATTTTAATTGTAGGGCCATGATAATAAACCAATTTGGAATTGTATCTTCAAATACTTTAGAACATACTTTTAAAGACCATGTATGCTTATGTTTAATATTGTTGTAATATAAAGTCTGAGTAAAGGCCTTAATATAGTCCCAATATATAAAGGAAATTTTT
>NC_061122.1:72511835-72701286 GCF_002878395.1 Capsicum annuum | reverse complement strand
ATTATTATTATTATTATTATTATTATTATTATTATTATTATTATTATACCCACCACTACAATTACCATTACTAAAACTACTATTATGTTTTCCCAAAAAATTACAAGTGCTGCTACTACGTTTTTATATGTTATTATTAGTATTATTATTAGTATTGATATTATTATCTTTTTTTAATATTTAATATATTTTATGACATTGAAAAAACTAATTTTATCAATAGTAAGATAAGTTTAGGTTCCTAGTTTTAAGCTAATGAATTTTTTTTTAAAAAAAGTCTAGTATTTTCAAATTTAAATATTTCTAATCTTTTTATTCAAATATTTAATATTCTTTAATTCAAAATTTTTATCACAACACTATTAAGTATTGTCCTAAAAACTGCCATGTGACTATTTTAATATCTCGCCACTTGTCATCTTGTCACGACCCAAAATGAGGGTCATGATAGCACTTGTCGTGGCGTACCTTGACAAGTAAGCCTATCACCCAAACTGATACAAAAGAGGAAAAGATAGAAATATCCCAAGATAAGGCTTCTAGAACGAAGCTGAACCATAAAGTAATCATAACAACCCAGAAAAGACTATCCAAAATACCGATCATGCCCACAATCAGGTGTCAATAATGTAAGAACTACTAATATAATTCAAGAGTCAAATACATCAGAAAAATAACGACAAAGGAATAATATCTATCTCCGAATACTAATAAAAACATAACTACTATAGAAAGATAGAGGTGAACTTCAGACGCGTAAATGTCCAACCGCTACCTTGGAAGCTCCAACAATCGCTCGAGTCAAGCAAGCTGAGGCGCACTCGAGCTAGAACCCGCACCGAAAGGGCACAGTAGGCATGAGTACGGTCTACTCGTACTCAGTAGGTATCACAGGCCGACCAAGCAAAATAGTAAATAAAGCATACAAAATATACATTAAGGGTACGTCACCTGCAATAAAAAAATATCACACGATGGTAGCCCACACTGCTTGCACTAACAGTTTTAATATATCACATATATTGCAATATCACAATAAAATAGAACACAAATATGTATTATATCACATATAAGTAGAACAAAAGGGAAAATGTATATACAAGATCATCAAATACAATTAAAAGAAGATAAGACAATTACATAAATAGCAAGTTAATATAGCAATACAACATAATATAAATATAATAAAGTAAGTTCAATGTATATGATGATGATGATGCACGCGGTCGTCGCACAACCTCCGAGATCGTTGCACAATCCCCGTATACACCTACAGAGGCAAGCCTCACAACGTAGGACCCTTGGAGGGTTCTTCAATCCATATACAATCGACATATATCATATCTTCTTTTCGGTGCATCCCTCGAAAAGGTATTATCAGGTGTTACTAGTGTTTCTCAGATGTTGCCATGGTGGTACAAATATTTCATGAATGAGTATGATATGAAGATGTAATGCTCACAACCAATCACAATGAGTATTTCTACAGCCAAACCACCTGATACATTTCCACAACCAACCATATGATATATTTCCACAACAAACCACAATGATACATTTCCACAATCACATGAGCCAATATCCACTCATTATTTTTGTTTTATCCATGAATTTTCACATGTCTCATATGCCAATAAAGTATGAATATAATCACAATACACCAATGGTACCACATTAAGTGTTTTAACAACATAATATAATTATTCACATGGCTATCAATATCACATAGGATCCCATACGGTCACACATATCACATAATATCTCAATTTCGATAATTATATCATATATAGGCCCCACATGGGCACCATACATAGATAGTCATTTTTATGATTAGTTCTCATCCTTAATATGCATTTTGTATCATCATTTACTGTCCAACCCAGTCCGAAAGAGTTAAGCCATAACCTATCTCAAAAGCCGAAACCGATCCGCTACACTTTGAACCCATGCCCTTAATTTTCATGAACAATCTCAAACTCCACTAAAAACATCAAATATGAAATCTATGTATCAAACAAAACCAACAACACCCATGTTGACTACTTTTGGTTCGGGGTCAAAATGAATCCCCGAAATAGGTTTTCAAAAAAGAAGGACAAAATTAGAACTTTACTTCAAAAATATGTTCCCCATATTCTTAGGAATTTACAGTTGAAAACCCACGTCAAATCGAGGTTCAAATTGAAGGAAGACCATTTTTGAGCTTTATCGGGTAAAATCTTTAAAATTTGGGTTAAAATAAAAAATTAGAGTTGTTTTAAAGGTTAAATTGATGAAAAACTAGTAATTATAAGATAAAAATATTATTAAAGTAAAAAGAAGTGAAAATAAGGTTTAAAATCAAGCCTTAAGATTTTTGGGGTTTTGAGAAATTAATCAAGAAATTACTAAGAAAAGAGTGAATTCTTACCTTAAATCCGTAATAAAATCAAGAAATAGATGTAGCTCCCACAAGCTTCACTTTTAAGCTTCCATACTATTTTAGGGTTTAACTCTCAAAGAGGCAAGATGAAAAATGAGCAATATGGACCCAAAAATTATTTTTATAGTGCAGAAAATCTGCACTAGTAAGGAAAAAACTGCTGTTTTTCTTATTTTAAATCCAATTCGGACTTCGATGGGGTGTCCGAAATTCGTTCGGAGTTTGATATATACAAACGAACTATGTAACCACACTAAATTCGATGTTCCAAACGAGTTGATAAAGTCAAATTTTCAAAAAAATATCGTTTTCAAAAAGTTGAACCCCTAAACCTGAAATCATAATTTTCCAAACAAAGGGTTAAAATGAGATTTAAAAGTCGTAAAATCACACCAAATATGCTAACATACTAAAATCGACATTCCAAATCTGTTGGCGAAGTCGAATTTTCCATCCAAGGTTGTTTTGGCCAAATATGGGTCCCACACCCATATTTCTAATTTTTCAACTTTCCGATCAATAGGTTAAAATGAGCTCGGGTGCACCAAGACCCGAACCAAAGGTCTACCTAGCATAAAATTGATATTCTGGAATTGCTAGCGCAGTCCGTTCGGCCATCCATCGCATGGATAAAAAGATATCCTTATAAGTCCAAAATTAGGCTCTCGAAGCCATCAAAAACCACAATATCACATAAATGATACCAAAATGCATAAAAAATTATGCCAGTCACTCCCACACCCCAGAAATACCATAATCCAACTACAGGGAGAGGTAAAACAGTCAAATCACACAAAATCACAAATTTCACATATTTCATCAAATTTTTAGGTCGTTATATCATCCATCACTAAAAAGCTAGTTCGTCCTCGAACTAAGGGCAAAGAAATACTTGAATCAATGAAGATCTGAGGATAAGAACTGTGCATTTCAGACTCGACCTCCCAAGTAGCTTCATCTACAGGTCAATGTCACCACTGGACCTTTACCACAGGGATCACTCTAGAGCACAACCGTCTAATATCCCTAGCCAAAATGGAGATCGGCTCCTCAACAAATGACAACCACTCATCTAACTGAACTAACTCCCAACGAATAATATGAGACTCATCCAAAATGTAACGGCAAAGCATACAAACATGAAAAACTGGATGAACAGTTGATAGATCAGGGGACAAAGCCAACTCATAAGCCGTATCACCAACAGTCCGAAGAATCTCAAATGGACCAATATATTTGGGTCTAAGATTGCTCCTCTTCCCAAACCTCACCCTTCATGGGTGAAACTTGAAGAAAGGCACGATCGCCAATACTAAATCTCAAGGCACAAAATCTACAATCAACATAGCACTTTTTCCCACTCTGAGCCGCTCTAAGTCTATCCTGAATGACCCAGACTCTATTCCAAGACTCACGAAGAAAGTTTGTACATCGAGGTCTCACCTCTGACACATCAAACCAACCCACTGAGAGCGACAATGCCTACCATACAATACCTCAAAAAGAGCCATATCAATACTAGAACAGTAGCTATTATTATATGCAAACTCTACTAAAGTTAAAAGCTGGTCCCACTAGCCACAAAATCCATCATGCATGCGAGCATCTTCTAAAACCTGGATAGTACGCTCTGACTGGACATCAGTATGGGGGTGAAATATTATGCTAAGATTAACCCAAGTACCCAACTCATCCTGAAAAGTCTTCCAAAAGTGAGATGTGAACACAAAACCTCAATCTGAAATAATGGACACCGGCACACCATGCAGATGTACAATCTCATGAATGTAGATACGGCTAAAGTCTCAACACTGAATGAGACCTGAACTAGAATAAAATGAGCTGACTTGGTCAATTGATCCACAATGACCCAAACACTGTCAGAATCATGAGATATACGAGGCATACCAGTCACAAAGACCATAGTGATTCATTCCCACTTCCACTCAGGAATGGGTAACCTCTGAAGCAACCCACCAGGCCTCATATGTTTGGCCTTCACTTGCTAACAACATAGGCAACAAGCCACAAAATCTGCCAAATCTTGCCTCATACCATCCCACCAGTAATGCTGCCTCAAATCACGATACATTTTAGTCACACTTTAATGGATAGAATATCTAGAACAATGGGCCTTCTCCAAGATCAACCTAATCCAATCACCCACTCCCGACACACAAAATCGACGTCCAATCCACAAAACTTTATCTGAATCAAGTGAGACTTCCTTAGTCTTCCTACTAATACCTTATCTCGAATCGACCTCAATCCAACATCATCAAATTGATGAGCTCAAATTCGCTCCATAAAAAAAAGATCTAGCATCCACAAATGCCAAAACACGCTCCGGTGTTGAAAGATCAAGCCTAACCATTTGGTTAGCCAAAGACTAAACCTCTAAGGCCAAAAGCCTCTCTTAGGTCAAAAGATGTGCCAAGCTACCCATGCTAGTCGACTTCCGGCTCAAGTCATCTATAACCACATTAGTCTTTCCCTAATGATAGAGAGCAGTCAAGTCATAATCCTTAAGCAACTCAAGCCAACGACGCTACCTCATATTAAGATTTCGCTGGGTGAAGAAGTACTAAAGGCTATGATGATCTGAGAAGATCTCACAAAAGACTCCATATAAGTAGTGCCTCCATAATTTCAAGGCAAACACAACTACGCACTACTCTAAATTATTGGTAGGATAATTCCTCTCATGAGGTTTCAACTGACGAGACGCATACCCAATTACCTTGCCTTTATTCATCAACAAAACACCCAATCCAACACCGAAAGCATCACAAAACATGATAAAGCCCATACCCTCCTTGGGCAAAGCCAATATAAGAGCTGAAGTCAAAAAATTCTTGATCTTCTGAAAGCTCGCCTCACAAGTATCAGACCACTGAAAAGAAATCTTCTTCTTAGTCAACTTGGTCAATGGAGCTGCAATGGATAAAAACCTTCAACAAAACGCCGATAATAACTTGTTAAGCCAAAAAAACTCTGAATCTCGATGAGAAAAGTAGGTCTATCCCAATCATGAACCACGACAATCCTGGTTGGATCAACCATAACACCCTTCTTAGTTACCACATGACCCAAGAAAGAAACATACTCCAACCAAAACTCAAACTTAGAAAACTTGGCATACAGCTTCTCATCCCTCAATCTCTAAAGCACAATCGGCAAATGCTCCTTATGATCAACCTCACTCTTGGAATACACTGAGATATCACCTATAAATATAATAACAAAGGAGTCGAGATACGGTCGAAACACCCAATTTATCAACTCCATGAATACGGCAGGGGTATTGGTCAACCCAAAAAACATGACCAAGAACTCATAATGACTATATCGAGTCCAAAAAGTTGCCTTTGGAATATCCGAAGCTCTAATTCTCAATTGGTGATAACCAAATCTCAAATCAATCTTCAAAAATATCACAACACCCTAAAGCTGATCAAATAAATCATCAATGCGAGGAAGAGGATACTTATTATTAACCATCACCTTATTCAACTACCGATAATCAATACACATCTGCATAGACCCATCATTTTTCTTCATAAACAAGATAGGCGTACCCCACGATAAAACACTAGGTTGGATAAATCCCTTATCCAATAACTCCTGCAATCGATCTTTTAATTCTGCTCGGGCCATCCTATAAGGAGGAATAGAAATGGTCTTGGTGCCCACTCTATATCAATAGAAAATCAATATCTCAATCCGGAGGCATACCAGGCAAGTCCGTAGGAAACATATCCATAAACTCACGGATAACACGAATAGAATTCAAGAAAAGAGGTGAAACAACAATGGTGTTACGAATATAAGTCAAGAACGATAAACATCCCCTCTCAATCAATTTAAGAGCCTGAACATAGGATATAGTATTCTTAGGACCAGAATAAAATGCACCCTTTTGAAGCTATCTTTGGCATACCCAGGGAAATTAAAGTCACAGTCTTAGCAAAATAATCTAAGACAACATGATAAGGAGCCAACCAATCCATACCAAAAATAACAGCAAAATCAATCATATCTAATACAAACAAGTCTACCAAAGTCTCATGCCCAGCAAAAGTCACAATACTTGATCGGTAAGCCCGGTCCATCACTAAAAAATCACCTACTAGGATAGATACACGAATAGGCATGGCAAGAGACTCACTAACAGAATCAAAACCCAAAGCAAAATATACAAACACATAGGAGAAGGTCGATCTGGGATCAAATAATACAGATGCAGGTCTGAAATAAACAAGGATGATATTTAAGATCATAATATCTGAATCCTCTGTCTCAGATTTAGCTGGTATAGCATAACACTATCCACGCCCACTAACTACCTGGGTAGCCCCACGACCACCCCCATGAGATCCACTTCCTCTGTCCCTCGTACCCCTTGTAGTACCCCTACCCCTCATAGATGAAATAAGAGTAGCTCAAATCACCTGGCAGGGACAGTCTCTGGCCACATGATTAATCTAATCACACATATAGCAGCCTCTATGAACAATCTCAATAGGAGAAGTTACAACTGGGCCCGAACGGCCACCTTGAACTGCTAAGATAGAAGGTGATACAAGAGAAGTCTAGGAATTCACAAAATGGACACACAAAATGCAAAAATCAGTAAGCAAAAACAACACAAAAGAAAGGGGATAAAGAAGAAAATTACATAAACGTAAAGATAGATAAAAATACCCTTACTTCTACCAAGTGATTAACAAAAGATGGTGTATCAAACCATCAATCACACCTCACCAATAGAAGCTCAAACCTTCTTCTTAGGTGGACTAAGGGAATTCATACTCCTCAAAACCCACCTTTCTTGCCAATTTGTCAACACAAGTGAAATCTATCAATTGTACAAACCCTAATTTGATTTCTTTCTCTTAAGGAGATGGAGAATACTACAAGCTAACACTAATATTACAATTTGAAAGTTCACTCAATTCATTATGCCAACAACTAAGGAAAATAAGAGCTAAGGTGCCTATTTATACTATTATAAAACAAAGACTAAAATACCCTTAATGAAGGGTGCTCCTTTGGAGTGTAAAAAGAAAGTCTCAAAGGACCATAATAGCCCTAACAATGGGCACCTATTGAGTGTCTAATTATAGAGTGCAAGGTCCATATTGTCTTTCAAGTAAGGCGCCTCTTGAGTGTAATGGTTCCCTTCTCCCCCTTTAACTTGCCAAGGCTTTAAAAAGCTCCAAACACTTGCCAATTCCGAAGCTTGAACCTTTGACAATACCTTGTACTCTTTTACGCTCTTCATGCTTGTATCAGAAGGTACACCACTTGAACTCTTTAATGCTGCCACTGGCCTACCATGGTATCCATGAGAAACTCTAAAATCTCTGTCTCGAGAGGTCTGACTCCTGAACTCACCAAAACATCATGCCTTCTTGGCACCTCCCTGAGATGTACTAAGAATACCCTCTGTCATCTTAGCATGATCCACAATACTTTGAAGAAAATCCCCAAACATAACTATCTGAGATGTATCCAACTGAAGAGAGACATCCAAACCCTTCACAAACTTTGAATCTTCTCAGACTCGGTAGAAATGCTTTTATAGGAATATCTGTATAGGGCATGGAAGTGTGCCTTATACTCAAAAACTGTCATAGAGCCCTGCTCCAAATAATCAAACTCGTCCCGTATATGATCTCTCAAACTGAAAGGTATAAATCTCTCTAGGAAAGCCTCGATGAACTGATCCCAAGACAACTCAGGAACATCAATAGGCCTACAACCAACAAATAATCTCCACCAATATCTTGCAGCATCTCTCAACTGATAGTAGTATAAGCCACACCATTAACACAGAAAGAGTGAAACACACCTCAAAACACAAGGTATAAAAGAACTTCGCACAATAAATAATAAAATAAGGAAAGTTTCCTAAAGATGTTCTATGGCCTCTCGAAGATAGATACGAACGTCTATATACCGATATGTGAGACTCTATTAGACATCTAATTCTATATACCGATCTGTGAGACTCTATTAGACATCTCATTATTACACCATTCAGACCAATGAAACCTGGATCCGATACCAATTTGTCATGACCCAAAAATGAGGAACATGATGACATTTGTCGCGGTATACCTTAATAAATAAGTCTATCGCCCAAACTGATACAAAAAGAGGAAAGACAAAAATATCCTAAGGTAAGGCTTTTAGAATGAAGCCGAACCATAAAGTAATCATAATAATATGGAAAAGACTATCCAAAATACCATCATTCCCAAAACTGGGTGACAATAGTGTAAGAACTACTAATACAATCCAAGAGTCAAATACATTAGAAAAATAATCATAAAGAAATAATATCTGTCTCCGAATACTAATAAAGACATAACTACTATAGAAAGATAGAGGTAAACTTTGGATGCATGAATGTCCAACCGCTACCTTGGAAGCTCCAACAATCGTTCGAGTCAAGCAAGTTGAGGTACACTCGAGCTAGGACCTGTACCGAAAGGGCGCTATAGGCATGAGTACGATCCATTAGTACTCAGTAGGTATTATAGGCCAACCAAGCAAAGTAGTGAATAAAGCATACAACATATACACTAAGGAAACGTTACATGTAATCAGATAATGTCCCACAACAGTAGCCCATACCGCTTGCACTAACAATTCTAATATATCATATATATTACAACATGACAACAAAATAGAACACAAGTATGCATTATATCACATATAAGTAGAACAAGAGGGAACATGCATATACAAAATCATCAAATACAAGTAAAAAAAGATAAGATAATTACATAAATGAAAAGTTAATATGGCAATACAACACAATATAAACATAATAAAGTAGGTGCAATGTATATGATGATGATGATGATGATGACCCACGAGGTCCTCAGATAACCTCCGAGATCATCGCACAATTCCTGTATATACTTATGAAGGCAAGCCTCCCAACGCAGGATCCACGAGGGGTTCATCAACCTATATACAATCTACATATATCATATCTTCTTTTTGGCACATCCCTCAGAAAGGTGTTATCAAGTGTTGCTAGTGTTTCTCAGATATTGCCACGGTGGTACTAATATTTCATGAATGAGTATGATATGAAGATGTAAAGCTCAGAACCAATCACAATGAGTATTTTCACAACCAACCACATGATATATTTTCACAACCAACCATAATGATATATTTTCACAACCACATGAGCCAATATCCACTTATTATTTTCATTTCATCCATGAATTTCCACATGTCTCATATGCCAATAAAATATGAATATAATCATAATACACCAATGGTACCACATTAAGCATTTTAACAACATAATTATTCACATGTGTTCAAGGCTATCAATATCACATAGGACCCCACACGGTCTCACATATCACATAATATCTCAATTTCGACAATTATATCACATATAGGCCCCCACACGAGCACAACACATAAATATCCATTTTCATGATTGGTTTTCACCCTTAACATACATTTTATATCATCATTTACTACCCAACCCAGTCTGAAAGTGTTAAGTCATAACCTACCTCAAAAGCTGAAATCGGTCCGCTACACTTTGAACCCACGATCTTACTTTTAATTAACAATCTTGAACTCTACTAAAAATATTAAATATGAAATTTATGCATCAAAACAAAACCAATGACACCCATATTGATTACTTTTGGTTTAGGGTCAAAACGGATCCCCAAAATGGATTTTCGAAAAAAAAGGGCAAAATTAGAACTTTACTTTAAAAATATGTTCCTCATATTTTAAGAAATCTACAGATGAAAACCCAAGTAAAATCGAGTAAAAAATGAGGTTCAAATTGAAGAAAAACCATTTTTGAGCTTTACCAGGTAAAATTATTGAAATCCGAGTTAAAATCAAGAATCAGAGTTGTTTTAAAGGTTAAATTGATGAAAAACTAGTAATTATAAGATAAAAATATTATTAAAGTGAAAAGGAGTGAAAATAAGGCTTAAAATCAAACCCTAAGATTTTTGGGGTTTCGAGAAATTAATTAAGAAATTACTAAGAAAAGAGTGAATTCTTACCTTAAATGCATAGTAAAATCAAGAAATATATGTTAATCTAGCTTCCTAAGCTCCCACAAGCTTCACTTATAAGCTTCCATACAATTTTAGGGTTTAATTCTCAAGAGGCAAGATGAAAAATTGGCAATATGGACCCAAAAACTATTTCCATAGTGCAGAAAATCTGCATTAGTAAGGAAAGCGCTGCTGTTTTTCTTATTTTAAATCCAATTCGGACTTCGATGGGGTGTCCAAAATTCATTCGGAGTTCGATATATACAAATGAACTATGTAATCACACTAAATTCGATGTTTCGAACGCGTTGGCAAATTTGAATTTTTGAAAAAATATCATTTTCCAAAAGTGAACCCCCAAAACCTGAAATCACGATTTTTCAAACCGAGGGTCGAAATGAGATTTAAAAGCCGTAAAATCACACCAAATATGCTAACATACTAAAATCGACATTCCAAATCTGTTGGCAAAGTCAAATTTTCTATCCAAGGTTGTTTCGGCCAAATATGGATCCCACACCCATATTTTTAATTTTTCAACTTTCTGATCAATAGATCAAAATGAGCTCGGGTGCATCGGGACCCGAACCATAGGTATACCTAGAATAAAATTGATATTTCAGAGTTTCTGGTGCTTTCCATTCGGCCATCCATCACACGAATTAAAAGATATCCTCATAAGTCCAAAATAAGGCACTCAAAGCCATCAAAAACCACAATATCGCATAAATGCTACCAAAATGCATCGAAAATCATACCAATCACTCCCACACCCTAGAAATACCATAATGCGACTACGGAGGGAGGTAAAATAGTTAAATCACACAAAATTACAAATTTCACATATTTCATCAAATTTTCAGGTCGTTACACATCTTGTCTTATTTTAGTTTTGCTTTTATATATATATATATATATATATATATATATATATATATATATATATACTAATTGAGGATCATCTCTAATCTTTTAAAAACTTCATCAATGATTTGGCCTCTGACTTTCAAATGGAAGAAGTTTTGAATCTCAGTCAGAAGGTAAAATAAATATTATCTTAATTAAGGGAGTAAAATTTACTTTTTATTTTTCAACTTGGGTCCCGGATCAAAGTTGGATACTAGGTCCTAGATCTCAGGTTAGGATCAGGGTTGGGAGTTGGGTGAGATCGAGAGTGAGGTGTAAGTGTTGTGGAGGTCAAAAGTTAGATCTTGGGTGGTGGTTGGGAGTCAGGTCTCGATTGTGGTATAGAGTCGGATCTCGTGTCAGTTTAGGATTCAGGGTCTAAAGTTGTGTTTACATCTTGAGTGAGGGTATAAAGTTGGATCTCATGTTAGTTCAAGAGTTGCGGTCTAAGTCGTGTCATGTCTCGAGTGAAGGTTGAAAGTCGAGTTCGGGTCCTAGATTAGGGTCGGGGTTGTCAGAAGTCAAATCTCATGTCGGGTGTTGGGTCTAGGTTCGGGTCTAAGGGTCGGGATCTGGTCCATTGTTAAATTATTTGTCAATATTATACCTAAATAGTTTTGGAATAAAATTTGTTTCTTACTAACTAACACTAGAAAATAAGTAAGAAAACCACTTATTTTTCTGGACAACATTTTCCTTCATACCATACATATCCTAAGTTCGAGTTAACTGTTTTCATATTTTCACTTATTTATTGAAACTCAAATGAAGGAACATTGCCTATTGAATTAGGTCTCTGTATATTCCCACAATACAATAAAATAACCTGCGGTAGAAATTTAGAATAATGCAAGCATCAACTTACAAATAAGTTATTTACTTTTTTTATTACTTTAAAAAATACAAAATATATATTTTTTTTATTGAATAATACTAGTAAACACCTTCCCTAGAGTTAAAAATAAGACATCACTTATTTTTTTCAATATTTTCTGCCACGATTAGAAGACCTACTATGAACGCAAAACAAAAGTGTTTTACAAGGAACATAATAGTTGAAAACACAATGGATTTTGTCATTCTTACTTTACCAAAGAAAATGAAGCCTACTATTCCCCAAGAATTAATCTTCAAAATATTTTCATGGCTTCCTACCAAGTCTTTAATACATTTCAAGTGCATTTTCAAATTTTGTAATTCTCTAGTATTAGAATCAGCTTTCATGGGTGTACATCAATGCCGCTCTATCACTCATATGGATGGAAAAAAGTTTTTTATTTGGCAACACAAGGATTACTACACTATAGAGGAAAAGGAAGAAGGAAAAGCCTCGTGTCTTCGTATTGAAAACTGTAGTGAAAATCTTTTGTATGACCATATAATATGCGTTAATGGTTTGTTTTGCTGCTCGATGAAATATGAGGAGTGTGTTCCTATTCGCAATCCTAGTAAAAAAGTTGTAACATATCTTCCCCGCTTCATAGTGTTTGCTAAAATAGGTTATCCCGGGTATTTCTATTGAATGAATTTTGATCAAGATGAGAAGAGGTATTCTTGGATTCTTACTTTAGGTACGGATAAATCATGAAGAAAGATAAAAGTTATTATTGATTTTGCTGGTACACATAAAAATGCAGTTTACGTTAGTGAAGTTATCTATATATCTATAATCTATAATCTATAATCTATAATCTATAATCTATAATCTATAATCTATAATCTATAATCTATAATCTGTAATTTATAATCTATAATCTATGTCTATATCTATAATCTATAATATATTAAAAGTGTGAAGACCCTTAGAAAAGTAAATTGAACTTTTTGCCCTTCAATAAAAGATTCCGCAATAGACAAAATAATCTTTTCACTCTTTTCCTCCAATTATTATTTTATTAAATTAAGGACTTCTAAAATATATGGAAAGAATCCTAATTAAATAAATACATGAAAAAAATTAAAAATTCTGAAATACATAAAACATATGGCAAAGAGGTCCTATAATATATGGAAAGAAATTAAGAGTTCTAAACTATGTAAAATACATAAAATATAAGAGTCCTAAAATAAAAAAAATCCTAAAATATATGGTAATAAATTGAAAGTCATGCGGGCAATGGACATGCCTAAGCAAACATAAAAATGAAAAAACCCCAACATGAGATTTTTTTGGAGGAAGAATTCTAATTAAATTAGTACATGAAAAGAAAATTAAAAATCCTAAAATACACAAAACATATGAGTCCTAAAATAAAAGAGGTCCTAAAATATATGAGAAGAAATTAAGAGTCCTAAACTATATGTAATATCCATAAAATATAAGAGTCCTAAGATTAAAAAGGTCCTAAAATATTTGGAAAGAAATTAAGAGTCGTAAACTGTATGTAAAAAAATCATCACCTGGTTATATTGTAATTATGCAGGCAATGATCATGCCTAAGCAAACACAAAACCCCAACATGAGATCTTTTTGGAGGTGAGATTCTCTTTTAGTTGCATATATATGTGTGTGTGATGTTGATATATATGTATATGTCAACAATATGTATTTCTTTAAAGTATTGATTTGTATTAATACTCTTATTACATATGATACCAACTTAAGTATTTTTTTTATCAGAACCTTTACCATTAGTTTGAAGTTATTATCTTTTACGTGTTGTTTTGATTATGTCCTTAATTTAATTGTGTGATTTGTAATTTCTATTTATTCTGGTGTGGATGGCAGGCAGGCCTATATTTCTACTGCTATTTCATCTGCAGCTCTTACCGTTGAAGGAATCAGTCTTGCTTATTACGTATTTGTTTATAACTCATGTATTATTTGAAAATATTTTTTTATTTTTTATATAATCCTAATTTTTAATTTGATTTGGAAATCTTTTCTTATTTGTAATATACTTCAAAATTTTAGGAATTTTACGTGGAGAAAGAACTATTGTAAATTAGAAGTTTGTTACTTATTTATATTTTTTAATCAATTATTTTTTTTTATAATTTTATTCATTTAGCTACAAAGAAAACTAATTAAAATAGGATTCGGGACTTCGCTCAAAGTTGGGTCAGGAATCGAGTTTCTGGACCGAATCTTGAGTCAGGATCGGGAGTCGGATCCTAAATTGAGTTAGGGTCAAGATTGAGAGTAAAAGTTGAGTCTCACCTTAGAATCTGTTGGGAATGAAGTTTGTGGTGGGGTCTCAAGTTGAGAGTCAAGGGTTGGGACTCGGGTTTGGGTCAAAATCAGGGTCAGTATCGAGAGTTGGGGTTAAGGTAGAGAATTAGGTATCGGGCCAGGAGTTGAGTCTCGGGTTAGAGTCAGGGTCTTAAGTCGGTAGACAGGTTTGAGAGTCTAGTATGGTATCATAGTATTTTCCAGATTATACCTAAATGATCTTGGAAAATCATTTTTTTCTTATTAACTAAACACTACAAAATAAGTAAAAAAATCACTTTTCCAATAAAATTTTTTTTTTTAGGAAAACATTTTCCTTCATTTAAATTTCCAAACACATCCATAAGTTTTATAATATTGTTAGGGATTACACGTCGAACTAGTTGAATTATATACCAGAGAACTCATCCATAATAGCCTTTGATATTAAATATGAAATATTCAGAATTATCACAATGTGGAATTTATCGGAACACACATGGTATTTCTATCACTCTAGAAAAGTGAATGGTAAATTACCAATCCTGGATATGATGAATTTGCACCGTGGACACAATTATATGGATCTGTGGATTTTAAGGAATGAGATTAAAAACATGATGAGAGAAGCACATCTTTCAAATTCCTCTAGAAAGGATAAAATTTTGCAACTGTTGTGATGGAGAACTTTCATTCAAGATAGAGAGAGTTGAAAATAAAATATGGATATAAGTGTCAAATTGATTGATTATAATTGAGGGTCCTAGTCAAATAAATTTTGTGTACTAGCTTATGATAATCTCTAGGGACAAGATCAAGATTTGATGCATCATATGATATGGATGCTGATTCATTTCTACATTAGTTGCTCCATTAAATAAAAGACTTAAGTCATCGACAACCACTTTTTCTCTCAAAATTTTACTTAAACCCCTCAACTAAGGCCTGTACCTATCATACCCCTAACCCACTCTAAATTTGATCCACTTTGGCCCTTTTTGCCCACATGGCAAGTCGCATGGGATTCACTCGCCTTAAGAGCGTGAATGAATTTCAAATAATATTTTAAATTTATTTTTCTAAAAATATTACTAAATAAATAATAATTTATTAATAAAAATAAGCGACTCCACCCCCACCCCTTGTTGTTATCTTCTTTACTCCATTTCTTAATAGATTTGGAGTTTGCAATTCTTTCTTCTTCATCCATTTCACTTCTAATACTTATATCTTCAATTATTTCTCCATAATTATTCTTGAAATTAGTAGAGTTGTTATTATTATTATTTAATTTTTCTTTAACATTAATTTTGGGATTATTTTTTTGAGAAGTTCAACTTACTTCAAATTGGATGTGTTCTTGAGATAATTTGATGGGGATTTTGTAAAGTTCATGTCCTCCATAATATTTTCAATCAAATTTAGCTGCTCAACTTAATTCACTTTCACCGAAATATCGTCTTCGACCAAATCGGTATGTGCAATACCGACAAAACACAATTAGATGAATTCAAAGCAATTTTTGATGGGGCTTTTGAAATCAAACCATTCCCATATCCTTTTCAACTAATTTATATTGTGAATTTTGAATCAAATCCATCGAATTAATTTTTTCCTCTAAATTTGGCAATTTAGGGCTAGAAACCATAAATTCTAAATTAGAACCATTAGGATCAGTAGAAATTGAGGGTTTTACGATATTGTCATTCCTTACCTACCCAATAATCAATTGGTATTGATTTTGGTCGATTTAATTGGCAGTGGTTGGTCGTTACTCTTTCACCTCTGTTTGAGCTTGAATTTTTGGAGATAGAACCAAGGGTTGCAAACAAACCCCACTGGTTATTTCACCTTAAATCTCACCAAAATTTGATCGAATTTCATTGTGAATCTTTGATGATTTTTGATCGTAAATGAAGATAAAAGAAGAGTGAAAATGGAGAAGAAGAGTGATGATGGAGGAGAAGGATTTCTTTATTTATTTATTTTTAATTAAATTTTTGGGTAATTTCTGACTCCTTTTATTTATATCTATTAATCAACACAATTCTGCCCCAAAATATAAAATGACCCGATCCAAACATGGTATATGAAAGGTTTCCAAAAAAGTTTCAGTACTCTTTTCTTGCCATTTTCGCCGCTTCTCTTTAGTGTTCTTCTCAGGTATCAACCGAAGGTTTGTGTTATAACTGCTATGGATAATTTTCCAGCTCCATCGTGTTCCACCATGCTCTTGCTCTCATCTTCACCAGGTGCTAGTATGTCCTTGCTCATCAATCTTTTTGTTTTACATTTTGTCAGTCTATTCTGAAAAAATAATCTACCAGGTGGTTGGGCTTCATCCCTCTGATGTTGGAAGGTTCTGGCCAGAAAGTTCTTCTTCAACAAGTACCTCTTCCATATCTTCCATGAATATAACTCTTAAAGGTGTTTGTGATGATGTCGTTGATGATGTCGTTTGTCTTTCCTCTCAAGTATTGTTGTTCTACAGATCCTGGGAAATGTGGCCTGGCATGAAGGAAAGCTCCATCTACCCTTGTTTTTTGTGATTTTTGGTTGCTAGAGCATCCAGTTAGGATTTTCACAGTATATTAGATGTTAAATTTACTCAAACATTATCTATACCCCTGCTTTGTTCTCGTGGGACCCCTAGCTTTCTATCTGCTTTAATCGACTACCTGCGCTTGTTGTAATTAGGCCTATACATGAATCTATCTTATTTTGATCCTCAGATTGGGGATTTGTGTTTTATCCATGTTGATTTGATTTCTAATTCTTGATGGTAGCTCAATAAAAATATGATATTCTGTACTTAGCTGTGCATCAATTATTTTATTTTCTGATGCATCTGCTACTGTGTTTCTTATGCTGTATCTTTGCTTGAATTGTATGAGTTCTTCCCCTTATGTGTTCAATCGGTTTAACTAGTTCCAATGGCACTTTCCATATGTTATCAATCATCCGCATAAGAACTAGTCAGTCTATCTCTATAACCACTTCCTTAAACTCCTTCTCTTGTAAGTACTGTAAAGCCTCTTTTATGGCTTCCATCTCAGCTTGTGTATTAGAAGTGACCCCTAAACCTTTTGCTTTTGCATGCACCAAATCACCTTTATCATTTCTAATACAAAAGGCACACACACTCATTCCTATATTACCCCTGCTTGCACCATTCGTGTTGTACTTGTAACTATTTTCTCTGGAAACTTCCACATATTACAACAATAATGTAATTTTGGTTTATATCTTCTCATTTTACTTACTATCTCTGGCCAATTCTCTTTCTCCATCTTCATCCAAGGATAAAGATTTTTTTTCAACTTCCTTATAATCTCTTGAACTTGCTGTAGCCACTCCTCATATCTAATATTTCCACCATGTTTGATTGTATTCCTTCTTTTCCAGACATTCCACATCATGATTGCCGGCATGGCTTTGTAGCTTGCTTCCAGCTTTGTTGTTGCTTTCATTGTCCACCATGTCATTATAATTTCTTGTAGGTTTATCTCTTCTATGTCAATACCTGTAAAAACAACAAACTCCCTCCATAGTTTTAAAGCTATGGGGGCTCTTAGAAATAAATGTTGCATAGTCTCTTCTTCTTTCTCCTCATAACACCAACACCTGGATACTACATTGATCCTCATTCTTTTGAAATTATCATCTGTGGCTATTCTTCTTTTCCAAGCTCTCCAAAGAAAGAAATTTACCTTGAAAGGTAAACCTTTAGCCCAAATTATTTTGAACTCTTCTCTCCTTTCCTTTTTGTTTCTTAATATTTCCCAAGCTGGCTTTACTATGAACAGGCCTTGAGTATTACCCTTCCACCATGGCTTATCATTTGTTCCTGTCTCTGGTGGTGTAGTATTTTCCATGATATGTAAGGTCATGTGATTTTATAATCTGCTTCTTAACATCTCCTCATCCCACTCTCCAGTTTTACAAAAATCCTTCACCTCTAGTTCTTCCACTTGAACCATGTCATCTTCCACAAAATATAAGTCACCTTGCTTTGTCCAATTATCAAACCAGAAATTGGAGTTCCCTGATTTCAGCTGCCATCATATGTTATGTTCAACTTCTTCTCTAACTTCCACCATTTTCCTCCTTACATGTAATGCACCCATTCCTTTAGCTAAAATTGGATAGAACTTCTTGCAATATATTCCACATGAAATCATTCCACAAAAATGAGTTTGAAACTCAAATTCCACCATAGTTTAGTAAAAAGAGCTTTTGACACAGTATGCAAAGATCTTAGACCTATACCCCCTCGTCCTTTGGGTAACATAAATTCTCCCATGACACCCAATGCTTATTTCTTGCACCTGCAGAATTAGCCCAGAATAATCTAGCAAATATTTTGTGAAGATGGGTAATTACTCTAGATGGTGGATTCATAGCTGATAACAAATAAATTGGCATTGATTGAAGAACATGATTAACAAGAATATATCCCCCCCGAAAGATAATAATTTTTTGTGCCACATTCTCAGTCTTTTTAGAACCTTCTTGATAAATTCCTCAAAATGTCCTTTATTCTTTCTCCCATAGAATATAGGGCATCCTAAGTATATAAAAGGAAACGTACCCTGCGTTATTCCAATAATCCTCTTAATTTGGTTACTAATCCCAACAGGAACTTTCTTATGTAAATACAAAAAGCTCTTTTCTAAGTTGATCATCTATCCTGAAACCCTTTTATATTCCCTTAAAACATTCATCATTTTCTTCATAGAACCAGAGTGTCCATAACAGAAGAGAATTGTGTTATCAACATGTGACAAATTATTGATTTTAGGACTCCATTTTGGTAAACTATAGCCCTTGAAATCTGGATCTTCAAACAACTCATTTAAGTTCCTAGAAAGTACCTCTGCTGTAATGATAAAGAGGGTAGGAGATAAAGGATCCCCTTGCTTCAGGCCTCTAGATAATTGAAAGAAACCAAATGCTTGTCCATTTATCAAAACTGTATACAAATTTAATTTTCTTTTTTTTTTCAATTTAATATATTTTAAAATAATTTTTGTACTCATATAGACACGTGTCACTATTTTATTTGTCCAATTGCCACATCACCGCGAGTGTAATTAACGCACTTTAAATTTGTAGTTGATTGTCAAAAAAAATAACCAACTGGTTCAAATTCAGAGGGGTAGAAGTGTTTAATAGGTACAGGTCTTAGTTGAGGGGTTTAAGTAAAATTTTGGGACAACTTAAAATGGCCATCGATGACTTAATCCTAAACAAAAAATATTATGATTAATTATCACTATTAATATATTTATTTGTTGGTTGGACCATTAATTATAATTTTAATTTAATAATACACCTAAGAATTGTTGATTATGGAAAAAATACATGTTTTAACTTATAAGTAATATACTTTTAACTGAGGATAATCTCTGATCTTTTGAAGAGTTCATCAATGATTTGGCCTTTGGCTTTCAAGTGGAAGAAGTTTTCTATCTCAGTCAGGAAGGTAAATAAATATTATCTTAATTAAAGGAGTAAAAGTTACTTTCTACTTTTTCATTTGGGTCGGATCCTGGGTCCTATGTCTCGTCAGAATCAGGGTTGGGAGTTGGGTTAGGATTAAAAGTCTGGTGTCAGGTTTGTGGAGGCCGGGAGTCAAATCTTGGGTAGTAATTAGAGTCGACTCTAGATCAAGGTATAAAGTTAGATCCCTTTCCAGTTTAGGAGTCAGGGTCTAAAGTCATATTTAGGACTTGAGTAGAGGTATAGAGTAGGATCCCATGTTAGTTCATGAGTTGGGGTCTAAGTTGTGTCATGTCTCGAGTGGGGGCTGAGTGTCGAGTTTGGGTCTAGATTGGGGTCTGGGTTGTCGGAAGTCAAATCTCATATCGGGAGTTGGGTCCATGTTTGAGTCTAAGGGTTAGGCCTGGTTCATTGTTTAAGTATTTATCTAGATTATACCTAAATGCTCTTGGAACAATATTTGTTTCTTACTAACCAAACACTATAAAATAAGTAAGAAAGCCATTTATTTTTCTAGAATGAATTTTCCTTCTTGCCATACAACCCTAAGTTAATTTTCAAGTTAATTTTTTTTGGATTTTCACTTCTTTATTGAAACTCGAATAAAGGCACATTGCCTATTAAATTAGGTATCTATATATCCCGCTATACAATACAATAACCTGTAGTAGAAATTTAGAATAATGCAAGCATCAACTTAAAAAAAGTTATTTACTTTTTTTTAATAGCTTCAATAAATACACAATAAACATTTTTTATTGAATAATAATTGTAAATACCTTCCCTAGAGTTAAAAGTAAGACATTACAAATTTTCCTTATATTTTCTGCCACGATTAGAAGACCTACTACAAAAGCAAAATGAAAGTGTTTTAGAAGGAACATAATAGTTAAAAGCACAATTAATTTTGTCATGCTTACTTTACTAAAGAATATGAAGCCCTCTACAAAGACAACAAAATCATCAATTCTTCAAGAATTAGTCTTTGAAATATTTTCATGGCTTCCTACTAAATCTTTAATGCATTTCAAGTGCAGTTTCAAAATTTATAGTTCCCTAGTACTAAAATCGGCTTTCATGGATGCACATCACTTTCGTTCTATCATTCATACGATTGAAAAAAAGTTTTTTATTTGGCAAAATAAGATTTTTTACACTACCGGAGAAAAGAAAGAAGGAAAAGCCTCGCGTCTTCATATTGAGAACTTTAGTGAAAATCGCTTGTATGACCATATAATGTGCGTAAGTGGTTTATTTTTCTGCTTGATGAAATATGTGGAGTGTGTTGCGATTTGCAATTCTAACATAAAAGTTGTAACATATCTTCTCCGCCTTAAAGTGTTTGCTAAAATAGGTTATCCTCGGTATTTCTTTGCAATGGGTTTTGATCAAGATGAGAAAAGGTATAAAGTTTTGATAATAGTTAAAGAATATTCTTGGGTTTTTACTTTAGGCACAGATAAATCATGAAAAAGGATAAAAGGTATTCTTGATTTTGCTGGTACACATAAAAGTTCAGTTTATGCTAGTGGAGTTATGTATATATTGAATTATATGACGGAGAACGCATCCATAATAGCCTTTGATGTTAAATATAAAAATTTCAGAATTATTACATTGCGGAATTCATCGGAACACACATGGAATTTCTATCACATTAAAAAAGTGAATAGTAAATTAGCAATCGTGGATTCGGTGAATTTGCATCGTGGACACAATTATATGGATCTGTGGATTTTATAAATGAAATTCAAAAAGAATAATGAAAGAAACGCATCTTTCAAATTCCTCTAAAAAGGATAAAATTTTGCAATTGTTGTGATGGAGAACTTTCATTCTCCAGGACAATTGGTCACATCAATTCATTTGTTTGTGTTACGATGTCACGAGAAAAAGATAAAGAGAGTTGAAAATTCAAGCGCTCACACAAATTGATTTTATCAGTGACATTTATAGTTATGTTGAAAGTGTCTTTTTTTGTTGGGTTCAAGTTGAATATGTAAATGAAAATGGAGGAAATTTGTAGAGGGAAAGTTAAATCACCACTAAAAGGAAAGTGTGTTCACAATAAGGAAAGTTTATTAATTCTCCCACATTGATGGGAGAAAAAAACTTTCATGTGTTCTTATTAAGAAACACAACTCCACATGGATAGTGAGGAAAGAACCAAGAGGTGCCTCGTGCTATTGTCGTCGTTGTCGCTCGAATCAGATTTGATTTGGCAAATGATAGATCGATGAGATTAATTTTTTAGATAAAATTTATTTAAAACTTTAAAAAACAAGTGATCCAAAAAATTCAAGGACAAAAACGTTCATGCATGCAGTGCAAAAACGCTGAAATGCAGCCTCGGAAGGGATACAACCATTTGAGGAAATGACATATTATTTCAAAAAAGAGGTGACTGTTCGGTCGGATGTGACTTTTCAGAAAAGACACAATGTCTCGAATGGACAAACATGCTATTCCAAATGGATACATCTTTTCAATAAACCATTTCTTCCTTTTGTGAGAGGCACTTGATGGCTATATAAACCTGTATTTTTTCCATAGGTAGTAACAAAATTTTTAGATTGAAAAAACACTCTTCTACTTCTAAAAACTCATTGTGATCAAGATGCTGTTGAGTGTGTTCACTGAATTTGATAGTTTGAGGTTTCACTACTATCGAATTGTGAACCATTTTATATTGGCAAGAAAAATTTTACAACCTTGGATACTTGAGGGAAATTAATTCCTTAAGGACACTTCGTGAATTCAAAAGACTTGGTTTATATTTCTTCTTCATCTTATACTTCTTAAATAACATACTTCTTTGATAGTTTGTATAGAACTTATGTTGAAGGTGTTAAAACTTCATAGGTGTTTTGATATTGTCTTGAACTTGTGTTGAAGTTTATTGTTTAAACATACAGATTGTATACTACCTGAAACAACAATCTTAAGGAATTACTTTTCATAATCTGTAATGTTTGGTTTCTGGAGATTAAAGCTTTATGCTTTCTACTTTTTTTTAAACTTAACAAGTGATTTGAAGAAATAATAACTCCATCACAAGTTAAAGCTCATTCGATTAACGATTGAAAGTCATAAAAACTTCATCGTCAAACTAGAAAAAAGTAGTGTTTAAAGTTGCTATAAGCTTTTAATGAGAATTGTGATATACTAAAGTTGACTGTATTTTTATGACAGGAAAAATGACTGCAGACGGTCATGTTAATGGTGTAATAAGTGAGGCAACAACTAATATTGCTACAACTAATCGCATAACTGCACCACCCACTATGACACTAGCGGAAAAGCCAAGAAAATTTTCTAGAATTGATTTTAAGCGGTGGCAATTGATACACCCAAATTACATCTCTCTTACGAGAAAGTAAGCGATCGTTGTCAAATATATAACCCAACTAGGTTGGGGTCGAATCTCATAGGGAATACTGTGTTCACTAAGTATTGTGGTTGCTAATAGACTGTTGATCAAAGGTTTTGAATTAAAGGGGGGGTTTTGATTTGTAAACTTTGTTTCGTTATTTGTAATGGTAAGTATTCCAGACAGTGATTTTTATTGAAAATAGTAATTCAATGAGAATAGACAAACTAGAGTTATGGTTACCAAGATGTTCAAACAGATAGGGTGGTGAATTATTTTGACTTTCCAATTAATTACTTCAATTACAAGAGTTATTGAATCCTACAGTTTACCCATTTGTTTCTCAACGTGAATGAGTATATTATCCTTTAATTCTTGTAAACTTAAAGAATAAGTTAATTTATTCTATTATTCTCTGATGTGGGTTGATCCCACTAAGGCATCAACCCTTAATCCAAAGGTTAAAGCTTTTAGATCCCATGTAAGCCTCTTCTTTTCCCAACAAACACTTTTCTATTCAAACAAGTGATGTTCTTGGGATCGCCCTTCAAGTTTGCAACCTAGAAAGGTCATTATTGTGAAGAGGGGTTTATTCAACTTTAGTTAATTATGAAAATCAAACATTTTCACAACCCCAATCAGCTTTTCACATCACGGATCCCATAACCCTAGTTACGGGAGCTTAGTCACACATTTTCATAGAAGAAGAAGAAATCATTGTATTTCTCATAAACAAATTCAGAAAATACTTACAAAAATCACAAGATTTGTTCTTGAATCTTCAAAAAATAATATGCATAGAAATGTTTAGATCCCAAATTCTAGCTTGATTCTTAGAGAAAACTATGTTACAATAAGTTTCAATGTTGGAAATAGGATAAAAGATACCTAAATAAAACCAAAGCTGGGTATTTATATGTTCCCAGGTGCAGAGGATTTAAAATTCGAATCTCAGAAAATCTATGTCCAAGTTTACGGTCTAACTGATAGCCTTTCGGAAGCCTGAGGTTCGTTGCTTGGTCCGTCGCTAAATGTCCTAGGAAGTCAGGTTCTGTTAAGGGCTGGCGGTCATGTTGGCGGACCATCGCTGGATTGACGGTTCGTTGCAGAAGCCATCGCTGGATCCTCCAAAATCTTGAGTTCTGCTTAAGCCTAACGGTTAAGTTGGCGGTCCGTCAAAAGGTTAATGGTCCGCCACTTGGACCGTCGTAGGAATTCTTTACTTGGAGCATTTTATTTAGCTCTGACAACTACCCTGGCAGTCCATCACATGGTTGACGGTCCGCCAGTTTTCTGCTATTTTTCTATGTTTCTCTCCCAGCTAACTCCTTAACCTAAAAACACTAAAATCCAGTATTAAATACAATATTAGTTATTTGAAAACATACAATTATCTCTTGAAAAAGATGTAAAATATTCCATCAAAAGTCGGAACATCAACACCCTCAACTTAAGACAATTGCTTGTCCTCAAGAAACTCAGCATCAAATTTTATACATGAATAACCAATGACTGGCAATCGGCTATTGAATCAGATCCACAGAACCATTCACTTGTCATCTCACTCGCATGGCCTCAACACATCAGGATCTACACTCGGCATTGATTATAATTCAGCATACACAAACATGGATATCTTATCCCACATAGATTAGCAAACTAAGTGTAACTCAAGTTGCCCTCACAGTTAATAAAATCCACCACTCTTTATAGTTTATGGAGACAAATCAAAACTCTCACACTTATCAAAGAAGTTACAAGCACAACGTACATACCCATAGGCTTTCCCTAATCATCTAACGCTTCCTTGTAGTTGATTTCACAAGATCAAGCAGGTCTTTTTAGGCGTGTATTGAGGCTTTAGTCTAGGTAAGGAAGGATTTTGGGAAAAGTGACTCAATATTATGACTTAATTCTCTTTGCCCTTGAATTCTACCCACCAAGGCTACTTTTTTATTAGATTATTTACCATTCTCTCGTTCATTCACACTTTACCATAGTACCCTTATATATATATACATGCAAGCATCAACCACCCTCAACTTATGCTGATATAGCCAGTCAAGATGCATAATGTCTTGAATAAACCAGGGTCAAATGCTTTAAACTAAGCCCTAAACTAGCTTTTCATTAGACAGCTAACCTGTTGACAATTGGCACCCTCAACTTAGGTGTTTTGCCTAAGTTTAGGTACACAATGTCCAATATCGGACCAGGGCCAGAGTTAGGTGTTAACAACCTAAAGAGAGTTAATTAGAGTTATAGGTGCTAAATAAAACTAATACAGCTCAAAAAGGGTTCAAAGATGGAAAATCTTTTTGGTGGGGTTAATTATTTTGGCTAAATTGACTGAATGAACAAGGAGGCCTGCTATCCTATACTATATAATCAAACACAAAACAACATGAATGAACCAAACAAGTTCTGGTTACTACGCTATGCAAAAACTAATACTAATACTCGCACACACAGTCAATTGACTCAAACTCATTCTACTACTCTTAAGATTTCCATCACATGTCATGCATATCTTATATGTTAATGCCAATTATAGATTCACGAAAGTTTGATCATATATGCTAAAAGAAAGGAGTAAACAGTTACACAAGCATGTTCATAGTCTTATACCAACATCATTCATTATCCATATACACAACAAGATGCTAAAATAAAAGACACTTTTATAAATAAACATTAATAACAATATTTACATCATACCCTAAGAAAAGAAAAATGCAATTTTAGACATGCCAATACTACTAGATAGCACACGAGAGGAAAATAACATCGGCAATAAAAATCCCCATGGTACAAGTACACCCACACCCACAAAAAATAAATGCTTTGTCCTCAATGTATTAAATTAAAGTATAGAGAAGAGGAATAATTGTAATGCCTCTTATTCATCTAAGGCATCTGTGAAATGTGGTGAGGCTCCAGTGTCCTCACCTAATGCAATTTTGACCCCTATGGTGGTAGGGGTACGCATAATCTCATCCTCCAGAATTGGAAGAACCATATCCCGAGCTTGGTCCGAACCATGCCCCCTTGCTGGGGCAGAACTCGTAGACACTCCTGCAGCTTCATTTGCTACCTTTTTTTGTCTTCTCTCTTCATCTCTTCTCTATTTTTTTGAGGATTTCCTCATATCATACTCTTCTCTCTTTTCAGGTGTTATTGCTTCCCTCTTTTTTCTTGTCACAACTTTTCTTTTGGCACTTTTGTCTACTTACTTCCTGCCTTTGTCTTTCAGTGACTTTCCCATCAAATCAACAATTTCTTCATTATTATCACTCATCACTAGGGCTGGGTCAAAAGTAGGCTACTGAGACTGCCTGCTCTTCAATTCTACTATGTTAGCCTGTGCCTATTTAAATCCACCATGAACTTGGCCAGATCTGGAATGGATATTTCATCCAACCTCTTATTGATATGGTCTTCCATATGATCCATCATCAGCTAAATAATTTGGAATAGCTGGATTGCTTCTGCCATAATTTGATCAACAAAAGGCTTGAATTGTGAAACCCATGTGTCTAGTTGTTTCTGAAATTTCTTCTGCAACTTCACCAACTTGGCAAAATTCGTCTGCGTCAACCTATATTCTACATAATCTGCCCCACCCATTGGTGGTGTAGACCCTGACCCTGTAGATGTACTTGGTGACACATAATCAGGCTACACATAACTTTCAATGGGCAATGGCATACCTATGGGAATTTCTAAAATATCTGGGGATGGCGCAGATTGCGTCTGATAGGCTGGAGGTTTAGTGACCCGCATCTCAAACTTTGAATCATCTTTTGATTTCTCAATGTCTTGTCTATGTGTCCTGGACTTCATTATCAACACCTCGAATCAAGGGTACATTCATTTGCCTTCATAAATCCGTGATTAGACACGGGAATGGTAGTACACTTGCCACTTTATACGACCTCACAAATAGTTCATTAGCAATTATTTAGATGAAATCAATCTTCTGCCTTGAAATTAAACTAGCCACTAACACCGCCCTGTGGCTGTCTAAATTTGCATCACCTCCGATTGGAATCAACCTCAATCTAACAACAGCCCACCAGAACTTATCTCTGAAGCTAAGGGAGGACTTAGCAATATGCTCACGTGGGTTGGTTGCCCAGGATGGGTTACCATCATCAGTTAGCAGCCCAGCCAACCAAGGTCTCTGAGTAGATGAGATGTTAGTTGGTACTCAAGATCAGGAACAGCAGGTGGCGCTTTATAGTAAGGCCCAAACAATATTCTGTTGATGGTTCGAGCCGATATATCGATGTTAACTCCACGTATTGGGACTAACTTTCTATTGGGAAAATCTGAAATCTTCGAGCCCTTTGGACAATCCTTTTCTACCAGCACCAAATAATTAGCAAAGACCTCCTTACCAAATTTGACTAATATGATTTGGGAGGATTGCTCATCCAGGCCAATTTCTACTCATTGAAATGACGCTCCAGCTCGGGATATTCATCCAACTACGTTGTCACTATATGGTACTCTTCATTGAATAGTCTTTTGGTTTCCCTACTTGCTGTCGACTTCAATCCGTTAAGGAATTTATCCTTTGATCCTTCAAGTTGCCACCTAAGTGCTTCCCTTATTTGAGGGTCCTTACTCTTAATTACATTCACTTCCATGATATTTATTTTAACAGGGCCAGTTTCTTCCTCAATGGGGTTGGGGTTAGATATGTTGAACCTTTAATCATCTGGGCTCGAACTGGTACTACTAGTACTGCTCTCACTCTCCTCATCATACTAGAAGAGCATTCAAATTGCCCTATCTTTTTGTCAGGTGTTGAAGGTAGGTGTCTTCTCACTCCTAGCCGATTTGCTTCTTTCTCGTCCTCTACCACCACTTCTGGTCAAAGAGAGTTTGTATGCCATAATGCCTGAAAACGAGACAAGGAATTAGTTTACAGGTCAAAATAGACTAAAATCAGTAAGAATGTGGCTTAACGATCATCTTGACAGCCCATCGGTGTTGCGACGGTCCGCCGGACTGACCGTCAGCCTTAACCAGTAAGTGCTGATTTTTTAGAGTCTTCCGATGGCCGAACTGATGGTCCATCACATCTTATCTAGTGGGTAACATTCTTATGGATTTTGTGATGGTCCACGCGATGGTTTATCGCAAGACCGACGGTCCACCAAGCTGGCCGTCACAACCCTTTCTTCAGTTTTAGATTCCACTTTGATATTTTGTCAAACACTTGGTGTACAATATCAATTTTTAGCACAATTATGCCACTAATTTGACATTTAAGAACAACCTTTTCTACTTCAAACATATGGGTTACTCAAACTTCACCCAAAATAGAGTATATCAGAGTTTGAAAATCAAAAATATCATCAATAAGGTAAAATAAGAAAATAATATGAAATTCTTTTAGTAGTATTGAAAACTTCTTGCATTTGAATTCATTAATGCAACCAAAATTTGAAAGAAGTTTGATCATACATTGACTTTAGATTGATACTCACTACTCAACTTTCCACTTCAAAAAATAAAAACAACTTAAGGTTTTTATCAGTGATTGCTACTTTGGTTGTGATAAGGAGAATAGAAGGATGTGTATGTTTAAATAGGAGATAAAAAAGAAGAGAAAGAGTCCTAGGAGGAAATAACTGACTTCAAATCCTTTAAAATTAGAGGGAGTTGAACAGTTGTAGAATTTGAAAAGGTATCAACATCTGTAACCATTTTTTCTTTTTGGCTTAAAAGATGATTGGGTCAATTTTTTAAGGTTTAAAAGGTATTTCAAATCAGCCCGACCTGACCCGCCTTTAGGGTTTTATCGATGGCCTACTTGATGGTTCGTCGGGTATCCGATGTTCCATCTGGTTGGCCATCTCATCTTTCCAGAGACTAAGAAATTATGTATTATTGCGATGGCTTAATTGAAGGTTCGCCAATGATGCGACGGTCCATCAACCAGTCTGTCAGTATATTCCAGTATCTTAGAATTTTAGCTTTAGTGCATTTGAGAAAGCAACTGTCCGTCGAGCCAGCGACGGTCTGCCAACTCGACCATTAACCTTATCTAGAATGTCCATTTTTATACACGGCTTTAACGGTTCAAGTGATGGTCCATCGATTTCCTGACGGTCCATCAATCTTCCCGTCAATTCCCTTTTAAACTGTAGAACTCCTTTCTTTCTGCATTTTTAGACCTGCACACTTCATACATAGATCAGCTTGCATAAGAACAACAAATAAAATCTAACTATGTTACAATAATATTTTGTTGGTTCCCTCCTACTAGCGCCTGATTTAATTTTGCGGTACAACTCAGTTTATCTCGATTACTCAGACTTCATCGAGATAGATAGTAGCTATGCACTTTATCGAGTCCATTGGACCTATATACAGCTTCACTCGTTGCCCATTAACCTTGAAGACACTTCCGTCTTCATTTTCATGTTTGACTACTCATGATAAGTAGACTTGGTTAACTTTGAACGGGCCAGACTATTTGGATTTAAGTTTACCTGGAAACAATTCAATCTAGAGTTGAAGAGGAGTACCCAATCACCTTTATGAAAGTCTCACTTTGCAATCCTCCGATTATAGCACTTTTTCATCTTCTCTTTGTAAAGATCTGCTCTTTCATATGCACTGAGACAAAACTCATCCATCTCATTCAGCTGTCCCAATCTCAACTCCGTTGCCTCATCCCATTCAAGTTCAGCCTCCTAAGTGCCTACAACGCCTTATGCTTCAATTCTATAGGCAAGTGACATGCCTTACCATAAACTAATTGGTATGGTGACATACTGATAGGTGTCTTGAAAGCTGTTCTATATGCCTATAAGGCATTATCAAGCTTCCTAGACCATTCTTGTCTTTTTGCGTTCTCCATTTTAGCAAGAATGGTTTTGATCTCTCTCTTCAAAATCTCCACTTACCCATAAGTTTATGGGTGGTATGGAGTTGCTACCTTATATTGCTTCACACAGTACTTTGCTAAGGCAGCTCAAAATACTCGGTTATAAAATTGGGATCCACTGTCACTTATGATGGTGTGAGGCACCCCAAATCAAGAGAAAATATTCCTTTTAAGGAATTCAACAACTCTCTTCCTTTCGTTATCAGTCAAAGCGACAGACTCAAACTATTTTGATACATAATCAACATCAACTAGAATGTATTTCACCCTATATGAGCTCACGAAGGGCCCTATGAAGTCAATGTCCTAGACGTCGAACAACTCCACTTTCATAATTTTGGTCAAAGCAATCTCATGGTTCTTTGAGATTGACCCTTGTTGTTGACATTGGTCACATCTTTTCACGAACTCATAAGCATCTTTGAATAAAGTTGGCCAACAGTAGCCACTTTGCAACACTTTCCTAGCAGTCCAGTCACCTGTATGGTGACCTCCAATCGGAGAGGCACGACAAGCTTCCAAAATTTTCAGCATGTCTACTTCTGGGACACACCTCCTTATAATATTATCTGCACAACGCCAAAATAAGTATGGCTCATACCAAAGGTAATGTGTCACATTATGAAGAATCTTCTTTCTTTAGTGAAAAGAACAGTTCTCTGGAATAACCTCGCTCACCACATAGTTTGCAAAGTCTGCATACCATGATACTCTTTCTAACACAGCAGCTAAGATTTCTTCATCTAGAAATGCATCATCAATTTCTAGCCCATCCTTAAGTGCTTGACCTCCCTTCAGTCTAGACAAGTGGTCTGCGACTTGATTCTCACATCCCTTTCTATCTTTAACTTTGAAGTCAAATTCTTGGAGAAGCAACATCCATCAATTAATCTCGGCTTCGCATATTTCTTGGCCATCAAATATCTCAAGACGGCATGGTATGTGTGGACCACCACCTTGGTTCCCAGCAAGTACGCTAGGAACTTCTCAAAAGCGTAATAACTACAAGAAGTTCCTATTACGTAACAGTGTAGCTCTTCTGAGCACCGCTTAAGGACTTGCTGGCGTAATAAATAGGATGGAATAACTTATCCCTCTTCCAACCAAGTACAACCCCAAATTCCACTCTACTTGCATCATACATAATCTCAAACGGCTTTGACCAATCTAGGGAAACAATAATAGGAACGTTAACTAATTTCCCTTTTAGGCATTTGAATGCCTTCAAGTAATTGTCATCAAATATAAACTTGGACTCCTTCTCCAAAAGTTTGCAAAGTGGGTTTGCAATTTTTGAGAAGTCTTTTATGAATCGCCGATAGAAGCCCGTGTGACCAAGGAAACTATGCACTTCTTTTAATGAAATAGGGGGTCGTAGCTTCTCAAAAATCTTGACCTTAGTTTGGTCGACCTCAATCCCCTTGGCTGAAATTTTGTGACCAAGGACAATGCCCTCCTTCACCATGAAGTGGCATTTCTCCCAATTAAGCACAAGATTAAACTCCTCACATCGCTGCAAGGTTTTACTCAGATTCACTAAACACAGCTCAAAAGAATCACCGACTACTAAAAATTCATCCATGGACACCTCTAAGGTGTCTTCAACCATATCGGAAAAGATGGACATCATGCACCATTGAAAAGTAACGGGTGCATTACACAGACTAAACGACATCCGCTTGAAGGCAAAAGTCCCATACGGGCAAGTGAATATTGTCTTTTCCTGATCCTCCAGGGCTATAAAAATCTGGTTATAGCCAGAATACCCATCTAAGAAACAATACCAACCTCTTCCCACCAACCGATTAAGCATATGATCTATAAAAGACATTGGGAAGTGGTCCTTCAAAGTCCATGAGTTAAGCTTGCGATAGTCCATACAAACTCTCCACCCAGTCACAGTCCTGAGTGGGATCAACTCATTTTCCTCGTTTGCTACAACAGTCATGTCCCCTTTCTTGGGCATGCATTGGATAGGGCTTACCCACTTACTATAAGAAATGGGATATACAACTTCTACGTTAAGCCATTGATGATCTCCTTCTTAACCACCTCTTGCATAGGTGGGTTACGACAACATTGATGCTCAATGGTCGGTGTGCAATCTTCCTTAAGCTGGATTTTGTGAGTGCAAATACCTGGAGAAATACCAATAATATCTGTAATAGTCCATCCTATCACCCTTTTGTACCTCCGAAGTACAGAGATAAGTGCTTCCACTTGTTGCTCACCTAGATCTACAATAATAATCACGGGTAAAGTATTTCCACTACCTAGAAACACATACTGTACAGGCTTGACAATTCCTTCAACTCCAATACCGGTGGCTCTTCAATGGATGGCTTCGCCGGTGGTGTTGGGCGATTTTTAAAATCTAGATCCAGCTTCTTGGGAGCATAAGAATATGATCCCATTGCAGTCAAAGCACATATTTTCTCCTCATACTCTTCGATGCCTTTGCTATAAAAATTCATCAAGATAGCAGCCAAAGGCTCAACAATGAATTTCTCCTCTATTGGCACTTTTCACTCATCCTCGTAATAAACATCCATAATAGAGAACACACTCATTTACTTATGATGCTTTATAGATTGGCACACATCAAACCAAACTACTTTATCATTAAGCCTGAATAAGAGCTCATTAGCTCGCAAGTCAATAAGTACACTTCTAGTTGCAAGGAAGGGTTGACCTAAGATTATGGGCATTTCAAATTCCACCTCACAATCTAGAATAACAAAATCTACAGGGAATATAAAGCTGGCCACCTTCACTAGCACATCATACAAAATACCCATTGGCCGCTTTACCGATCTGTCTGCCATCACTAGTCGTATGTTTGTGGGTGTAGGATCTCCCAAACCCAGCTTCTTATAAACAGCAAGTGGCATCAGGTTAATACTCACTCCCAGATCACACAAGGCCTTAGTAAAATCAAGAGACTCGATAGTACAAAGAATCGTGAATGCTCCTAGGTCCACTTTCTTTTGCACCAATGACCTTGATGAAATACAACCACAGTGATGAAAGTTATCTACTGGTTCATAGCTCACTGCTCTCTTCTTCATCACCAGGTCTTTCATGAACTTAGTATACCCAGGCATATGCTCCAATGCCTCCACCAAAGACATATTCACCGTCAGTTGCTTCAGTATAGCCATGAATTTGCTAAACCTTGTATTATCTACTTTCTTCTTCAATCTATGAGTAAAGGGGGATGGTAGTTTTGGAAGGGTAGTAACCACTACCTCCTTCAGTTTTTTATTTGCTTCCTCTAACTCATCAACCTACTGATAGTTAGATGCACTCACTTTACCATCCATCTTTTCAGAATCCCCTAGATGGTTTTTATCAATATCAAACTCTTCTTCAATCACATCATCGATCATAGCTTTTCCTATAGAAAGGCCAGATAAAGCTTTACCACTCTGAGTGGTAACTGCCATGCATGAGCCATCGTTCTGAGAATTCTGCACTATATTGCTTGGAAATGTATCGCTCTTTCTCTAATTAAATACGGATGAGAGTTGGATCATCTGCTGCTCCAACTTCTTAATAGAGGTTGAGTGCGAATTCACTAGCTGACTTATGGAAGATAAGTCACTCTTTATTGTTGTCACCTAGCATTAGTAGCCTTAACTCCCTTTAAAAGTTTCTTCATCATTTCTTCTATGGATATCTTACCTAAACTGGTAACAGCATTGTTCAGGTTTCTAGGAGTTATATATAGTCCAATCCTATTATTTTTGTTCTTCTAACTCCCTTGGTTCCTATCTTTGTAACCAGTCTTGTCGTAATAGTTCTGACCTTGATTTCCTTGGCAATTGCCTCAGAAACCCCCTGATTATTTAGATAGTTTACCTTATCTTCAGAATCAGAATCAACTCTGCTTTGCAATCCAACAAATTTTACCTTCTCAGTCTTTCTGGATAATAAGTCTTTAGTAAGTAGATCCATCTATGTTTTCATGTGTACCATGTCTTGGTCACGCTCCTTCTCTTTCCGACGCTGCTCCGCCGACATACCAATAGACACAGTAGGGCTTGCTACCACTAAATATATGGTATGCCAAGCTCTACTTTTCTTAGTTAACCATTCCAATATATTTGCAGCCTCATTAAATGTAAGCTCCATGAATGCTCTTCCTGCTGCATTGTCAAATGTTGGTTTGGTTATAGAGTTCAAAGCTCTATAGAAGGTCTCTATTAAGTGCTTATCTATCATCTTGTGGTTGGGATACTGTGTCAACTTTTTCTTTAATCTCATCCAAGTTTCATGCAGTGCCTCATTTGGTAGTTGTCTGAAATTGTTGATTTCATCCCTCAACTGTAACATCCTGGAGGGCGAAAAGAACCTTTCTAGGAAAGCTCCTTTCAATTGCCTTCAGTTTGTTATAGAATCATGGGCCAACTCATTCAACCACATTGTTGCATCCCAAGATAGAGACGATAGGAATAACCGAAGAAGAATGGTATTTGACCAATACCAGGGTTATTAAGGGACTTGCAAATATTGATAAAATTTATCAAGTGCATGTTTGGGTCATCTCCTAGAAGTCCTTCGAGCAACCTCTTAAGATTTAGCAGCTGTATCATGGTGCTGGTTATGTTGAACTTCATGCTAGGTGCCAGTGGAGGTGGAATAATCGCTCTTGCAACACCAACTTTGTCCAAGTCATCCTCCTTCTCATCAAGATCAAATTGCACAGTAGGTTGGCGGTTTGTTCTCCCTCTGGCAGCCTAATTTCTGTTGGCAGCCGCTGCTGCATTTTCCACACGCCTCCTATTTGCTGGGTTAATTAAATCATCATCTCCTAAATACTCATTTTTAGGATTAGGGTCACAAGCTGGTTGCCCTTCATTTTGTCGATTAACCTGTGCTCTAGCCAAGTTAGCTAGTCTCTCAGGTTCTTGTTATTCTTCTATTCTACCAATTAGATGCGATTTAGGATTAAATGGTAATAGCGGTTTTCCTGAACTTCTGGTGCGTAGCATAAACAACAATGAATCTGTAATGAACCAAAAATAACAAATAAAAGTAAAATTTGAAAATCTTGACCAAAGGTCAATTAACAATCACAAGCTTAATTGACAATCGTATTCCCCAACAACGGTGCCAAAATTTGATACGCCCAAATTACACCTCTCTTGCGAGAGATAAACGATCGTTGTCTAATATATAAACCAACTAGGTTGGGGTCGAATCCCACAGGGAATACTGTGTTCACTAAGTATTGTGGTTGTTACTAGACTGTTTATCAAAGGTTCCGAATTAAAAGGGGGGTTTTGGTTTGTAAACTTTATTTCATTATTCGTAACTGTAAGTATTCCAGACAATGATTTTTATTGCAAATAGTAATTCAATGAGAATAGAAAAACTAGAGTTATGGTTACCAAGATGTTCAAACAACTTGGGTTGTGAATTATTTTGACTTTACAATTGATTACTTCAATTGTAAGAGTTATTAAATCCTACAATTTACCCATTTATTTCTCAACGTGAATGAGTAGATTATCCTTCAATTCCTTCAAACTTAAAGAATACATTAATTTATTCAATTATTCTATCATGTGGGTTGATCTCGTTAAGGTATCAACCCTTAACCCAAAGGTTAAAGCCTTTAGATCCCATGTAAGCCTCTTCTTTTCCCAGCAAACACTTTTCTATTCAAAAAAGTGATGTTCTTGGGATCACCCTTCAAGTTTGCAATCAAGAAAGGTCATTATTATGAAGAGGGGTTTATAAAACTTTAGTTAATTATGGAAATCAAATATTTTCACAACCCCAATCAGCTTTTCACATCAAGGCTCCCATAACCCTAGGTGTGGGATCTTAGCCATACATCTCCATAGAAGAAAAAGAAGAAGTCATTGTATTTCTCATAAATAAATTAAGAAAATACTTACAAAATTCATAAGATTTGTTCTTGAATCTTCAGAAGAAAATATGCATAAAAATGTTTAGATCCCAAGTTCTAGCTTGATACTCAGAGAATCCTACGTTATAATAAGTTTCAATGTTAGAAATAGGATAAAATATACCTAAATAAAACCTAAACTGGGTATTTATATGTTCCCAGGTGCAGAGGATTTAAAATTCGAATCTCAGAAAAGCTGTATCCAAGTTGACGGTCTAACTGATAGCCCATCAAAAGCTTGACGGTCCGTCACTGAATGTCCCAGGAAATCAGGTTCTGTTTAGGGCTGCCGGTCATGTTGGCAGACCGTCGCTGGATTGACAATCCATTGCAAAGGCCGTAGATGGATCCTCCAAAATCCTCAGTTCTGTTTAAGCCTGACGGCCATGTTGGCGGTCCATCAAAAGGTTGACGGTCTTCCACTTAGACCGTCGTATGAATTCTCTACTTAGAGCATTCTGTTTAGCTCTGACGGCTACCCTGGTGGTCTGTCGCATAGCTGACGATCCGTCAGTTTGACCATCGATGTCCTTTTTCTGCTATTTTTCCATGTTTCTCTCCCAGCTAACTCCTTAACCTAAAAACATTAAAATCTAGTATTAAATACAACAGTAGTTATTTGAAAACATACAGTTATCTCTTGAAAAAAATGTAAAATATTTCATCAAAACCCTGAACATCAGCAGGAAAAGATGTTCTTCTATCTTACAACCTTATGTCTTCAAAGGTTTATATCAGAAGATGCTCCAGATGTGCTAGAAGAAACTTTGGACACGGAGCGGTTTGTTGTAATAGAGGCATGGAAACATTATGATTTCCTATGTATGAATTATATCCTAAGTAGCCTCCATGATGACTTGTACAGTATTTACAGCAGAATGAAGACTCTAAAGAATTGTGGAATGTGTTCGAAAAGAAATATAAGACTGAGGACGCGGGAACCAAGAAGTTCTTTGTTACATGATTCCTTGAGTATAAAATGATTGACAGTAAGACTGTTATTTGTCAAGTAAATGAATTGCTAGTCATTATCCACGATCTCCTTGCTGAAGGTATGGATTTAGTGAATATCTTGTTTGAACAATTTTAAAATGTCTTAATGTTCACATGAACTTTGTTGTAGGTTTTGTTGTGAATGAGGCATTTTAAATAGCTGCAATAATAGAGAAGTTAAAACCTTTGTGGAAGGACTTCAAGAATTACTTGAAACACAAATGAAAGGAGATCACAGTCAAGGACCTCATTGTGAGGTTGCGCATTGAGGAAGACAACAAAGCCACATATAGAAGGTCTAAAGAAAATTCTACAATGAATGGAGCTAATATTGTAGAAGATGACCCCAATAACTCAAAGAAGTGGAAGAAAGCTGGACAATAAAGCAATCAGCCTAAGAAGAAATTCAAAGGAAGATGCTTTAATTACGGCAAGATTGGCCACAAGTATACAAATTTTCGTTCCCCAAAGAAAGGTAAAAAGAAGGATCAAGCAAATATGACTGAATCCAAGAACGAAATGGACGATCTATGTGCCATGCTTTTTAAATGTAACCTAGTGGGAAATCCTCGAGAATGGTGGATGGATTTTGGTGACACCCTCCATATTTGTGCAAATAAAGAGTTGTTTTCTGTATTTGCTCCGGCTCAAGGCAAAGAGAATATCAATATGGTAAACTTCGCAACTATAAAAATTAAAGGGACATGAAAAATCTGCTTGAAAATAATGCTAGGTAAAGTGTTGACTCTCAACAATATCCTTTATGTGTTGGAGTTAAGAAAGAACTTGATTTTTGTATCACTTCTTGATAAAAAAGGATTCAAATATGTATTTGTTTCTGGCAAGATTGTAATTAACAAAGGGAATTGTAATTAAGATGAATGTAATGACAGTTGAAATCAATAAAAGTTTTGTTTCTTCTTACTTTCTTGATTCTAATGAATTGTGGCAGGAACCATTAGGACATGTCAATTAAAAAACTTTGCAAAAATTGATTAACTTAGAAGTTTTCCCAAACTTTGAGTGCAATAAATCTAAATATCAAACGTGTGTGGAATCATAGTATGCTAAGCATCCGTATAAGTCCGTTGAAAGAAATTTATCCCTTAGACTTAATACACACTAACATTTGTGATATGAAGTCAACACCATCTCATCATGGAAAAAAGTATTTTATAGCTTTTATTGACGATTGCACTATGTACTGTTATGTATATTTGCTAAATTGTAAGGATGAAACAATAAATTTGTTTAGAAAATATAAAACAAAAGTTGAAAATTAGTTAAGAAAAAAGATCAAAACAATAAGAAGTGATAGAGGTAAAGAATATGAATCTCTCTTTGCGGAGATGTGTGTAGAAAATGGAATTTTCCATCAAACTATGGCCCCGTATTCACTTTAATCTAATAAAATTGCGGAAAGAAAAAATCAAACCCTAAAGGAAATAATGAATGCCTTATTAATAAGTTCAGGTCTACCACAAAACTTATGGGGGGAATCTATCCTTACAGCTAAACGAATACTCAATAGAGTTCCCCATAGTAAGACGCAATCAATTCCAAATGAAAAATGGAAAGGAAGAAAATCCAACTTGAAATATTTTAAAGTGTGGGAGTGTCTAGTGAAAGTCCAAGTTACTATGCCTAAATGGATAAAATAGGACCTAAGAAAATGGATTGCGTGTTCATAGGATATGCTAAAAGTAGTAAAGTATGTCAATTTTTGGTTCATAAATTCGAACATCCAAATATCAATGAAAATATGATAATTGAATCAGATAATGCTGAGTTATTTGAACATATTTATCCATATAAAACTAGACATGAACATCTAGTGAAGGGTCTAAACGATCTCGATATGAACTAAGTGAGGATGTATATAATGATGAGAATCCAAGATGCAGTACACGTCAAAGAACGTCTACTTCATTTGGATTAGCTTTTGTAATATTTCTCTTAATAAATGAACCTCAAATATTTAAAGAAGTGATATCGTCTTTAGAATCATCCTTTTGGAAAGAGGCAGACAATAGTGAGATTGAAACAATCTTGAACAACTATGCGTGAGAGCTGGTTGATCTTTCTCCAGGAAATAAACCTTTAGGTTCTAAATGGATCTTCAAAAGAAAAATAAAATTGGATGTTACTATTGATAAATACAAGGCAAGACTTGTAGTAAAAGGCTCCAAACAGAAAGAAGGCTTTGATTACTTTGATACATACTCGCCTGTAACAAGGATAACGTTAATTCAGATATTAATTACCTTGGCAGTGGTATATGGTCTTGAAATACATCAAATGAATATGCAAACAACATTCCTAAATATAGAATTGGAGGAAGAAATTTACATGAAACAATCCAAGAGTTTTGTGGTTCCTGGTAAAGAAAAGAAGGTGTGCAAACTAGTTAAGTCACTTTATGAACTAAAAAACAAGCACGTAAATAGTGGCATGCAAAGTTTGACCAAACCATGTTGGCAAACGGGTTTAATATATACGAATATATTTACATTAAAGACACTCCAAATCACAAGGTCATTGTTTGTTTGTATGTGGATGATCTGTTGATCATCAGTAGAGTCATTTCTGACATAAATGCTACGAAATAAATGCTTGAGAGCAAGTTTGATATGAAAGACCTTAGAGTTGGGGATGTAATCTTAGGAATAAGAATCCATAAAATTCCACAAGGGTTGGCGTTGTCATAGTCTCATTGCATTGAAAAGGTATGTGACAAATTCAAGTATTTGGAATTTGGTATTGCCAAGACTCTATTGGACATGAGCTTTCCACTTCAAAAGTTTGATGGTGAAAGTTACTCATAGTTGGACTACGCAAGAGTGTTGGGATGTTAATGTATATCATGAATTGTACACGACAAATCATAGCATGTGCTATTAGTAAGTTGAGCCGGTACATGAGTAATCCCAATAAAATTTATTGAATGGCAATGAAAAGAGTTTTAGGGTATCTTAAATACATTTAAGACTATACTTTGCAATATAATAAATATCTTGCGGTAATTGAAGGATATAGTGATGCAAATTGGATCACTGGATCGAATGAAGTAAAATGCACGAGTGAATATATATTTACTATAGGTGGAGGATCAGTCTCTTAGAAATTTCCAAATAGATATGTATTGCTTACTGCACAATGGAATCTGAGTTTATTGCATTTGATAAAGTCGAGAAAGAAGCAGAATGACTCCAAAATTTATTAAAAGATATTTCTTATTATCCCAAACCATTGGCACTCGTATGTATATAGTGTGATAGTCAAATGGAAATAGGTAGGGCAAGGAGCATTATGTATAACGATAAATCTTATCACATAGGATAGAGACATAATACCGTTAGAGAAATTCTCTATAGTGAAATTATCACTGCTGACTATGTGAAGTCAAAGAATAATGTGTCAGATTCACTTACAAAAAGCCTATCTAGAGAGGGAGTTGAGAGAACATAGAAGGAAATAGGTTTACGGCCTAGGACAAGTCAGCATGACGGTAACTCTACCTAGTAGACTGGAGATCCCAAGAGCTAGGTTCAGGGAGATAAAAAAAATTTGTGTCTGATAGGTTCAACATTGTCAATATACCCAACCCATTCTCATGATGTAGACAATGTTTAGTAAAAAAGGATAAGGCTTGTGGTGTGAAGCCTTTTAATGATTATCTAATTTTGGCAGATTTGACCAAATAGTTTAATCTATAGGATGAATGTTTAGAAATCACCTATGTGAGGGTGAAGTGGAAGCCGCTTCGATGAGAATGTTAGTAAAGGCCTATTATCTACGCTCTCATGAAACTAAAATGTGTTCATGGCTGAAACGAACAAAATTGTGAGAATCATAAACTGTAAAAGACTAGTTGTGTGACATGTGTTGTCTAGGTGTATATTAAATCTCGACGATTCAAAGATATCAAATCTACCGATTGACCAAGTTCATTTGATGCATGTTCACTATGGAAAGTTCAACGGAAAACCTACTTATTCAGATGCAATTAGTCTTTGCTTGCTGCTCGCATACCTGTCCATAAAGTTTTATAAAGAATAGCCATTTCCTATTCATGTGGGGGATTGTTGGGTTCAAGTTGAATGTGTGAATGGAAAATGGAGGGAATTAGTGGAAGAAAAGTGAAATCACCTACTAATTCTCCCACATTGATGGGAGAAAGAAACTTTCATGTGTTCTTATTAAGAAACACAACTTCACATAGATAGTGAGACAAGAACCAAGAGGTGCCTCACGCCGTTGTCGTCATCACTCGCTTGGCTTTGGATTAGGAAAATGATGGATGAGATTAATTTTTTAGACAAAATTTATTAGAAACTTGGAAAAAACAAGTGATCCAAAAAATCCAAGGAAAAAATGAAAAATTATTTTTTCCTCCATGAACGTGCATGCGTAGATATAGAAACGCTGAAATACTGCCTCGAAAGGGACACAACCTTTCAAAAAAATGACACATTGTTTCAAAAAAGGGGTGACTGTTCGGTCGGATATGACTGTTCAGCAAAGGCACAATGTTTCAAATGGACAGACATGACTGTTCCAAAGAAATTCATCTTTTTGATGAACCATTGCTTCCTTTTGTAAGAGACACTTGATGACTATAAATACCTGCATTTTTTCCACAAGTAGTAATGAAATTTTTAGATTGAAAAAACACTCTTCTACTTCTAAAAACTCATTGTGATCAAGTTGCTGTTGAGTGTGTTCACCGAATTCGATAGTTTGAGGTACCGCTACAGTCGAATTGTGAACCATTTTATTTTGGGAGGAAAAATTCCACAACCGCGGGTACTTGAGGGGAATTAATTCTTTAAGAATACTCCGTGAATTCGGAGGACTTGGTTCTTATTTTTGCTTCATCTTATACTTCTTAAATAATATACTTCTTTGATAGTCCGTATAGAACTTGTGTTAAAGGTGTTAAAACTTAATATGTTTTCTTGATACTGTCTCGAAATTGTATTGAAGTTTATTATTTAAACATACACATTGTATACTACCCGAAACAACATCTTTCCAGTTGAAAAAATATGTAATAGTACTAATTGACTTTTTCTTAGTTAAGAATTATATGCTGATTTTGTTTTTGATGAATAATTTATATTGTCTCTTGAAAATTATATTACTCGAAGTCTCCTTATTCATGTATTTAATTAGCTACTTTGTACTTTTTTCTTCTTTCTAAATAGCATTGATTATGAACAGAGAGTAGTTGATGGTTCATAAAAATTGGAAAATTTGTGCAAAACTATATATTAAGTAGACTTATAAAAGGGATTCATCATTACATTTTTAGAAGCGTATTGAGAATATAGAATAATAAAATTGAGAATATATTTTGAGTAATAAAAAATAAAAATAAAAACACGAAGTATTAACTCAATGACATTGACATTGCCATTACATCTCTTACCAATCCCAACGAAATGATCAATTCCAACTAAAATGAGTACATCCGTTATTCATAAAGAGCATCTTTGGGTAGACAGAGGCGATGACCATTGAGTTAATTACTGAATCCAATAAATTAAAGTTCAAGTAATTAACCATGCTATCAAACACAATACTGCGAGAAAGACATGGGAATCAATTGCTGCATAATTGGCAGAAACTCTTCGAGTGTGTTTGGTATGAATGAATTTTCAATTTTTTATATTTGCTTGGCTTAAGTATTTTGAAAAATATTTTTCAAATTAATTTATTTTTTTCAAATTTAAAAAAAATGATTTTTATTCAAAAAGTAAGAAAAATATTTTTAACTCTCTTTCAACCTCACTCTCAAGTTGAAATGTTTACTCTCAAAATCACCGACCCCTACACTGACCCCCAATCTCCTACCACCTCCATCCAAAGAAAAACATTTATTTTTCTTAAAAAATATTCAATTTTTTCTTAGTTCATCCCCTACCCCAGCGCACCCCCTACCATCCCCCCTCCTTTTTTTTTTGAATTCAAATTTTTTTACCTCCCCTCCTCCCAAAAAATTAATTTATTTTAATTTATGTTTTAAAAAAGTTTCAAAACCTTTTTCTTTCCCTATTCATTCTCATTATTATTTGTTAAATATATACAAATACTTTTAATTTTTTTTTTACTTGCGTAACAAACACAAGAATATAAGTAAGAGACAACTTATTTTTTGAGAAAATGTTTTCTTCCTCCATACCAAATACACCATAAAAGGTATTTTTTGGGGTCAAAAATTATTTTTCTAAAAAATATTTTGTACTCATTAGTTAAACACTAAAATATATTTTCTAAATTTTTTTTTATTCACCATCCAAATACTAGAAAATATTTTCATAAGTCAGCTTTGACCCTCACCATCAGGAGGCTTGGACTGTGATTATGAGGTACTGTTCACAAAATAATATAAATTGTCCATTTTGCAAATTTTCACCATTTTTGGGTTTTAAAGCTTCAGGAAGGGTCGATTTTAAGAGTTTTCTTCATCACTCGTTCTTGTTTAAGATCCAAACTCTTATTTTCATTAACTTTTAGTGATTTTTCTCTTCAAAATAACTTCAAAACCTTGATTTCAAATTGAATTTTTGAGATTTTTACCGGTAAAACTTTAAAATAGTTTTTCTTCGATTTGAGCCTCATTTTCAACTCATTTTTGTGTAGATTTTCAACTGTAAACTCCTATAATTTTGGAGAATATATTTCTAAAATTAAAAATTCAGTTTTACCTCTTTTATTTTTGAATTTATTTTTCAAACTTATTTTTGACCCATTTTGAAAGTAGCTAATATGGATATTATTAGTTTCTTTTTTATGCATACATGATATTTTTGATAGTTTCAGCTCATGATAAGACTGGATTGGACCCCACATTATAGAATTATAGGTTTGAATTTAAGTACTTTGAGGTAGGTTATGACTTAACTTCCTTCAGATTGGGCTGGATAGTTAACGAACATATAAAGTATACTATGGATTGGGGTGTTTAGTCTTGATAGTCATAATTTTAATATTATTATTTATTGTGTGCCCGTGTGAGGGGCTTATGTGTATATTCTTGTTAACTTGGAAGAATAAATTATTATGATGCCCAAATGGGGGATTTGTATGATCTTGTAGGCTTTATTTGTGCATTAACTTACCTTATTCATTATTATGTTGCTTGAGTGGGGCCTTCACTTGCTATTTTAAGCCTTACATGAGCATTTTTTTTCTCAAAAATAATAATGTTGATGTCTTACATGACTAATCATACTAGTGGCATCTAGTAAGGGTTGAAAACATGAATTAGAGACATCTTTAATTGAATCTGAGTTCATTTATACATGTATTAATTTGATCATTATCTTCATAATAATTAGTTGTGAGCATTACATCTTCATTTTATCTATAAATATTCATGTGATTGGTACTACTATGAAATATTGATCTTTTGACCACATATAAGATATTTTATAAAAATACCTAGACCAAGGGATTAGCCGGTTGGGTTGATTGAGACATAAGAAACACTAATTTTAAAATAAAATAAAATACTTTTAAAAATGCCTAACCGAGGGATATTCCAATTAGGTTGATCATGAATGTGAAAGTATATGGGTTATGAACCCTCCATAGGTCTTGTCCTGAAGCATTGAGGCTTAAAAAATGTATGCAATGGTTTCACTCTCATTGCATTATTTATTATATTGCATTGAACCATTTGCATTTCTTTGCGTATTAGTTGTTGTGTACTCAATTTCCTTATATATATTGCATGTTTAGCTGTCCTTTCTTACTCATTCTTACTGTTCCCTTTCAGTGTAGATCATAGTTTGAGTATGACTTATGGTAGCTGATTCATGCTATCAGAGTTGGTGATCAAAATATGGGTGAGCTCTAGAGTTTGAGGCGAATTCCAGACCTTTTCTTAGTTTTATCATGTCTTTATATTTTTTGGAGATATATTATTGTATATTTAGTTTCAGACCTTGTTATAGATACTCTTTACTTATGACACCAGTATTTTAGGACTTATTTCTTTTCTCCAAACATTTTGTGCTACTTACATATTTGGCTCAATTTATTCTTCGGGATTCACATATTAGGTTTCTCTTAGTTTTTTGATGGTTTTCTATCTTGTGGGTTTTGCCTTACCTACTAAGTCTGGGCCGAAGTAGGTGCCATTATGACAATAATTTTAGTGTCGTGACAAATTGATATTAGAGCATTAGGTTCACTGGTCTCTTATGGAAGAGCTTGATGTCTAGTAGAGTCTTGTAAATTGGTACATAAATGTCCATTCTATCTTTGAGAGGCTATAAATGTCTTTCTGAAAAACTTCTCTTATTTGATTCCTTATCATGTGTGTTATTCATACACTATATTTTAAACTTATATTTTTTTTTGCACATATTATCAGTATTAGGTCTAGAGAGGCTAGGGTTGCTAAGTCAATACCCACTGCTAGGACCAATCAGGGGACGAGGCAGGGGTCATGGTCGATCCAGAGGTAGATGATGAGTATGAGAAGTTGCCTCAATAAGAGGACATTCTAGGAAGGCGTCTCCTGAGCCTGAGGTTGATTATGCTGAGGATGAATATCATATAGAGAGTGCAAAACCACCTCAGCTTCCCTAGAGTTCAGTTAATACCCCAATTATTGGATTTATTGATTCTTCTATTGAGTTGCCTGGATGGTGATCCCTAGGCTGGTGTTCCATTGAGTGTGTCGGGCATTTCTCAAACTTCAAAAGGTATTCATCCACAAGAGCAGGATCATACTTATGGTATTCCAACTTTAGGGTTACAATTATCTTCTGTAGTTAGCCTATGTGTTGGTCCATTGCCTACTAGGATCATTGTTCCTCCTATTGCTTCAACCTCTATGATATCTGTTAATGATCATAAGAAGTTTGAGATTTATTTACTTGGATCATCCTAGGTTTAGTGATGTTATTGGAACTTATGAGTTTCTATTTAACTGTCAGGAGAGGCTGCACAACTTCAGATCCCTCGAGTCCTATGGAGTTGCTTATACTATTTATCAGTTAACTGGTGTGGCTAAAAAGTGGAGGAGGTCTCTTATTATTTACAGACCATTAGGTTTACCTATTTTAACATGGACTCAGTGTTTTAAGGTTTTCTAAAAAGGTTCGTGACTTACAGTTTGAGGGATCAATGAGATATGAGCTTGATCACTTGGAGCAAGGCTCCATCATTGTTATTGAGTATAAGGCAGGCTTTCATGCATTATCTAGATATTACGCAACTACTTTCTCCAATGAGTCATAGAGGATTAGAAAGTTTATTAATGGGTTGGTGAGTTTTATCAGTTAGCTAAAGTTCAGATGGTAGTGTTAGGGGCTTCTTTTTAGAGTATAGTAGAGTATATCAAGATGCTTGAGTTAATTTATCAGGGTACTCAGGGTGGTGATAATGCTAAAAAGATCCATCGATAAGGTGAGTTCAGTGGACATATATCCTGAAGTAGGGATTTCATAGGCAGGGATTCTCATGGTTATCATGATACGTCAGTGCATCTAATTTTGTAGGGTTTGGATAGTAGGTTCATGGTTTTTGTGGTGTTAGGAAGCCAGGGATTAGGTCTTGTGGGTTGAGGCTTTAGTATTGGTTCTTCAGGGAAAAAAGGTTATTCTGACTCTTCTAAGCCTTTATATCATAAGTTGTAGATGGTGCTATATATGCGATGAGCTTGGACATATTATAGAGGACTACCCTTGATGCTCATTGGCTCCTACCCAACTGAGTTCTCATCTTTAGCTATCCCTACTCTTATTTCTGTGGTTAGAGATGGTTCATAGATTTCTAAAGGTAGTACTAAAGGTGCTAGGGGAGCTCATAGTTGTGGATGAAAGGTTTCTTAGTTCGAGAGCAAACATGGTCAGTGTTATACTATACCTGAGAGACCTGAGGCAGAGGCATCTGATGTAGTTATCATATATCCTAATTTTCCACCATTCTCCTTCTGTGTTAATTGACCATAGGTATACATTCTCCTATTTGTGTTCATACTTTACTACTAGTTTTAATGTGGCATATGATAACCTTATTATGCTTCTTCGTGTTTCCACTCTAGTAGGAGAGTCTTTAGTAGTAAATCGAGTATACTGATCTTGTGTAGTTGACTTTGATGTTATCTTGGGTATATATTGGCTAGCTCCCTATCATGTTATTTTGGATTATTATGCTAAAATTGTAACTTTAGCTACCCCACTTGTGCTAAGGTTGTCATAGAAGGATACTCTTAATTTGGGTCAGAAAGGAGTTATATCATATCTATGTGCTTGCCACGTGGCAGAAAAGGGGTGTTTCTCTTATTTAACTTATATTAATGATAATAGTTTTATTTTTCTACCTTCTTTGTATTCTGTTCGAGTTGTTAGGGAGTTTTTGGATGTGTTTCTTACAAATTTGCTTGATATGCCTCTGGATCGTGATATTGGCTTTACTATTTAGGTTGATCCAGGAACCAAGACCATTTCTGCTCCTTCTTATTGTATGGACATAGTTGAGTTGAAGGAATTTAAGGATCAATTATAGGACTTGGTGAGAAAGAGGTTTCACTAGACCTAGTGTGTCTCCTTGGGGTGCTCATATTTTGTTTGTGAACAAAAAAGGTGGTTCTATGCATATATGTATTGACTGTCAATAGTTAAAGAAGGTGACTATCAAGAATAAGTATTCTCTTCCTCATATTAATGATTTATTTGACCAACTTTAGGATACTTTGTTGTTCTCTAAGATTGACTTGAGATCAGGATATCCCATTTGAGTATTAGAGATTTGGGCATTCTAAAAAAAGGCTTTTCAAACTCGATACGACCATTCTGAGTTATTAGTCATATCTTTTGGATTGACCAATGCCTCAACATTGTTCACATAGTTGATAAATCGATTATTTTGACTGTTTTTTATCTCTTTTGTGATTGTATTTATAGATGATATCTTGGTTTATTCCAAGAGTGAGGTCAATCATGTGAAATGCTTGAGGGTTGTACTACAGAGGTTATGAGATGAGAAGTTATATGCTAAGTTCTCCAAGTGTGCATTTTAGTTGGATTCTATCTCCTTCTTTGGGTTAGGTGTGATTAAGGATAATATTTTTGTAGATTCAACCAAGATAGTAGTGTTACGTTATTAGGACTGGCCTACTTCTCTTATCAAAATTTGAATTTTTTTGGTGTAGCGGGATATTATAGACATTTTATAGAGGGTTTCTCTTCTATTATGGATTAACTTCCTACAGACTGGTCTGGGTTGTTTAGAATATGTAAAGCATGCTATGGGTGGGAAAGTTTAGTTTTGGGAGTCATAATTTCAGTATTAGTATTTATTGTCTGCTTCTGTGAGGGGCTTATGTGTATATTGTTGTTGACTTGAAAGAATATAATTATTGTGAGGCATGAATAGGGGCATTATATGATATTGTAGGCCTTATTTCTGATTGACTTGGCTTATTATTTATTGTATCACCTGAGTGGGGCCTCGACTTGCTATTTTAGGACTTACATGAGTATTTGATTTTTTAAAAATGATAATATTGATGTCTTACATGACTAATAATATGTAATAAACCTTCAGGTTATTTTCCATATTTCCACGTAATTTCATCGTTAGAGCTTTTCGATAGCTTCCCCAAGTAACGCCGGGCCTGATAGCTCGATTATCAGGCCGTTCATTTGGTTTTTAGAGTCAATTCCCTATTTAGAAATCTCTATTGGTTCCAAATGGCCATCGGGCAAAAAATTTAGTAAAATAATCTAAAATGCAAATTCCAACTACGCCAATAGCTCTGATATATCGATTATAAGCTAGGTAGACTTTTGGTTCGGGTCCTAATGCGCCTGAATTCATTTTGACCTATTGGTTGAAAAATTGAAAAATTTGAAGTTTAGGTGTGGGACCCACATTTGGTTGAAACAATCTCGGCTTAAAAATTTGACTTTGCCAATGCGTCCAAAATGTTGAATTTTGTATGGTTACATAGTTCATTTGCATATATTGGATTCCGAATGAATCCTGAAGAATTGGCCAAAACTTGGAATTTCTTTCAAGTTTCAGCTGATTTCTGGTGCAAGGTAAAGATGTCGCGATCGTAACTAGGGGTGTCACAATTGCCCTATCGCGATCATGGTCCACTGATGGCTATAACGATATCTCTTTGCCCGGGATGGGTATTTAAAGGCCTTTTAGGCTGTGTATTGGACACTTTTCTCTTTTCCTTTAGACCAAGCAACCCTAATATGGTGTGCGAAAATCAAATTTTGAGTCTTGGTAGTGCCTTGGGAGCTTAGTTAACATATAGTTTCATGATTAACAATGGATTTGAGCAAGTAATAAATTAAGTTAGTAAATTAAGTCATGAATTTACTATTGCTAAAGTTAGTAATAAACTTTCTTTATACTAACGGTAGGCCAATGAATTGGTTAATTGTAGCCCATTACTCGTGATAATGCTTATGGTTGTACTCATGTTCTAATGGACTAGATTATTGGCTTATATCGTATAATAGTCATATTACCTATATATGTATACTTATCGACAATGTGACATTGATGATGAACAAATAAATATGGAGGTATTCTTTGTTGCTTCTCCATATATGTTCTTTACTTAAGCTCTCGTGGGGATTTTCATTTCCTTTGGCCTTTGTGAGGCTTGTTCTTTATTATTGATATTAATTTGCCTATTGTGATGATATTGATACCAGGCAAAGCCGGAGGAGGTTATGATAGTGATATTGATACCCAACAAGGACGGATGATATTATGATGATAATGATGCCCAATAAGGATGAAGGGTGACTATGATGATATATCTGACAAGGCTAGAGGATGATTGTTGATATGCCTATGTGTATATCTACTGATATGAGTTCGGCTACCGCTATGTATGGATTTGTATGCTCATATGTATATATACTTGTTTGTATGTAAAGTGGGTAGGTTGTTGACATTTGGATACTAGTTGTCGACCACTAGTGTTAAATGCATATAAACTGGTGTAGTTATTGATTAATGATAACTAAGGATTAGTGATGGATATTTCTTACATGATTAATCAAGACTAGGTTGTAAGTGGGAAACTAGTTGTAAAATGAGGATTTTCTTAGTGAGTAATGTTAGTGATAAATTATGGTTAGTTAAGGAATGTTGGCTATTAAAATGACTATATGAGGCATAGTTGCCTAATAGATGACTATGATTATGTGATGGCTAGGAATCTAATGGGCTAGTTAATGATCTTGTTTAGCAGATAAATAGTGGCTAGTGTCCGATTGATGATAAATGTGGAATGTGGTTGAATGACGATGAGATTTGGATATGTTGGTTAAATGCCTTATTATTTTTTCTCTTAGGTGTACTCTCTCGTAGTATGGGTTGCGGTGATGAGTTCTTTACTTTATCCACCAGTTGGAGTATGAGAGCCAACTTTGTACTTGTGTTTGCATGTGGTTATACTTTATGATCTGTTATGGTCCCGAATTGTCTATTACTTATGCATGACGGAATTAGTATGTGTTGATGCCTTATGTTATACTATTGTTCCAGTTTAATTGAGGATCATATACAATAATGATGGAGATGATTTAGGTTCCATTTTGTACCTTGACTTATTTAGGATTATCTTGCATTATATCATCTTTATATCATGACTTAACTTAGTCGGCCAATGATGCCTACTGAGTACCCATTGTTTTGGTAATCATACTACACTTCTGTACCTTTTTGGTGTAGAACCGAGTACTAGTTGCCGCTGTTGATCCGAGTTTATGCGGGGTTGATCTTTCGGAGATAGGTTGAGCTCATGGAGTTCGAGTCACCCATTTTCCCTGTATCTTTTATATTCACTCTTTTGTATTGGAGAAAGATGTATTGATTTCATGTTTAGTCTTTTGGGTTGTATTATTGACATTAGATGCTCTTGTACTGGCTCTACCAGGTCATGAGATTGGTATCTTATGATAACTGCTTTTCTATTTTAGAACACTTTGTTTATATTTTAACTTATGTTCGTTAAATTTTGCCTAAGTTGGCATTTTTTACCAAATTAACCCATTGCAATCGGTCCGAGTTATGGTACTGGCTTGCCTACTGGCAGGATTTAGTAGGTGCTATTATGAACTATAAATCGGGTCGTGACAAATTGGTATCAGATCTAGGTATCACCAGTATTGTTTGTCCAAGAGAAAGTGTCTAGTAGAATCTTCCAAATCGGCCCATTGACGTCCTTTTCCTATCTTTGGGAGGCTATGAGACATTCTTTGACACGACCTGAACCAGGGCCTTGTCGTAATAGGCATCTCAATCCCAAAAAGGATTGGAGATCGCTCCGCTACCCAATCCAACCAACCAATATACACCCCGAGTCAGATGAATTCAAAACATATAAAAATGTAGAGTAGTTAGCAATACAAAGACTTTAGGATAGGTCCAAGACCATGACCAACCCAAACAAGTCTAACCATCTAATGCCAAGCTAACAACCATAACAAAACCAAAATAATAACCAAGTCCATATCTATACCATAGAGTACCCAAGTCCACAGTTTGTCCATACAAAGTGTCTAAAAGAAATCCAAGAATATCTGATCGGGACATGCCCCCGACCATAGCCAAAACCAACGTCCAAGTTTAAACCAACAAAGACATAAGAAACTGAAAGCAATAAATGGAGCCTTCCAAAGTATGGAAGCTCACCACATCAAGACAACACAAGCTGTTCCCCAGTCCAATCACTAAGTAGGAGGTGTAATATGACAATACCTGCATCGCGTGGGGATATAATGTTAAAGATGGTTAGTGGTTGGAGAGATAGCATATAACTCAAGGATAAGGATAAAATAATGCCAATTGTTCAAACCCAATCCACCAATGCATATAACTAATGCAATATATATATATATATACACACATCCATACACACCATGCCGGGGTAGGGAATAAGATTAATATGAACTTTGAAAACATTAACCTGGGATATGTAGCATGACCATTATAGAACAAGGCACCCACGAGTTATATAGGCCCAAATCTCCTCTAGCTGGAAGGGCCCTAGTGCGTGTTACCACATGAACTAGAGAATATCCAAAATCGTATATGCCTATATAAGTGACTCAAACCTCCCGACATAATTAAGGTGACTTAAGCACCAATACATGTGGTAAGGGGGATTCGATCCTCCCTTTCATATGTTCATTTCAGGGATACAAACCACCCAGTTATAAGACATTCGCACCTGCTAGCGCGGTTTCCAGTGTTATTCCTTCGGACTTCACTTTCACAGGCCGGCTATATATCCCGCTTTAAAGCTCAATTTAAAACCATCACTTCAAATACACAACCATTAAGCCAATTTCTTACCAAAGGCACCCCGTTGGTATTGTCATACCAACACTACTTGTAAGTATACCACATGCCATTTACCATTATCAATCAACCAATCATTCATTTGACTTTGGGACTCAAAACCATAGTCTACAAGTATACTTATTAGATTCAAAGTTTAGGGACTCAAACCCATTGTCTAACAAAGACATAAATCAAGTTAACATTTAGGGACTCAAACCCCTTTTTTCCAATTAAACCACCAACGTTACCAATTAAACCACAACGTGTCCAAAAAGGCCTTTAAAAATCATTTACCAACCATTCATATTCATTAGGCCAATGCCTTAGTTCAAAACACCATTAACATATGACTAGTTTATTCTCTTAAACATTTTCACAAACACTTCTAGGGCATATCATTACCATAACCAAAACCAAAGTAAAAATCATCAAGTTTAGGTTAAACCATAACTCATTTGTCAAACCACAATTACCAAGCACCCACATGTGAAAACCATCATCAAAACATGTATAAACATAAGTTAAACTAAGAGTAAACAAATCTCAACTATATGCAACAAAACCCTCAATTTTGGTTTTCAAACCCACCATTTAAGAATTATAATAACACTTTAAAACACATGATATTTATGAACTGACAATGAAGAAAGAGTCACATGCCTTATTCAAGAAGATTCACGGATGAAACTTGACTCTTGAGCTCTAGATGAACACCTTTGAAAAACCTTAGCCCCAATCTTCAAGAGAGAGTTTAGAGAGGATTTTGATGTGTTTTGATCTTTCAATAATGTGTTATGAGAGGCCACAACATGTTTAAGACTTGGGGACTTAAGATTTTTGGGGTGGAAAATGTCTGGAATACCTTTAGCTAAAAAGCTGAAAACATAGTTGTAGGAGAGGACGACTACACCCCTAACTTGTACCCTTGGATATGAGTAGTACCCTATATCATACCCTAGGCATCATCTTGGACCTCAATACTGACCAACATACGATCACACAAGGACCAACTTGTATCTCAATATTGATGTGTGAGCAAAAGCTAACACCTTTAATGCTTTTTAGCTCAAAATAATTGTGAATTCTGAAGCAACTCTTGTTGTTTTGATGTGTTTGCTCATGATATTACAGAAAAAAGTTAAAGAAATTAGAATAAACAATAATGGAGCAAACGAGTTGAAAATCTGAGCAAAATAGAAGAAAACATGGCTCACAACCTCCGTGATAAGTCGTTAGCCTTGTGATATCCTATCAGCATTGGCGTCAGCCTTAACCAGGGAGTTGCAGTTTGAGGAGAAGTTCTGATGACGCCGGTGATGTGGCGTCAAAGTCGTGATAAGGCATCAAGAATTACGTCAACCTTAAGCAAAAATTTAGCATGGGAAGAAGATATTTGATGACATTGGTGATACGCCATCAGATCCCTGACGCGGCATCATCCACATCGTCAGCCTAAGACAGAACCTGAAGGCAACTAAAGCCTCTCTGACGCTATCCGTGATAGGGCGTCAACTTCTTGATGCGGCGTCGGCCTGGGCGTCACCTATTCTGAATAATTTAATTAATTTTGTTATTTTATTTCCTTAATTAGGCTTTAGTATAAATAACATCTTTTAGGGTTTTTGATTAATATATAATTCATCTATCGGAACAATTTTATTGGGGGGCGGAAAAGGAGAGAAACCTCTCATTGAGGGTTCCTAACATTCTTGTAAACATCTTTCATTTGAAGATTGATTGTGGGTATGATTTATTACTTATTCTTGATTGTGAATTCAATACATATTGTTGATCTTTGTATCATGAATAGTTAATTTTCTTTACTTGAGTTATGGGAACCTTGATGTGAATACTAATTTGGGTTGTGAATCTAATGTATGTCCATAAGAAATTGATGTTGTATAAACCCTTCTTTATTTTAATGATCTTTCTTTGCTATAACTTAAATTAGTCAGCAATACAAACATCACTTGTCTGAGAGGAAAGTGTTTGTTAGGTTACTTCAATGAAACAATCACTTGTCCAAGAGAAAAGTGCTTGTCGAGCAATGTAACGATCTCTCTTAGTTGCAACTTGAAAGGTGAGCCCAAGAACATCACTTGTCCGAGAGAAAAGTTTATGTGGGAAAAAAAAGAGTTTACATGGACACAAAAGATTTTAATCTTTAGATCAATGGAAAATTCCTTAACCAGATTTGCCTACATGAGAACATAGTTGAATAGCAAACACATCCTTTAAGTTCGAGAGAATTAACGGATACACTACCTACTGAGGCCGAGAGATGAATGGGTAAATAATAGGATTCGGCTCTTCTTGCAATTGAAGTGTCAATTGGAACTCTAAAGTGATTTGCAACCCAACCTATGTAAGCATGTTGGTAACCATAAATATAGTGTCCCATAACATTGTTAAATCGAAGTGTTTATCAACTTTTGTTTAACCATTTAAAACCCCTAAATTTTATCTTTTTCTATTATTTGTTAAAATTCAACTTGTAGCTATAGTTTCAAATTAGTTTGATCGCCAGTCACATTATTCCTCGTGGATTCGACCCCGACTCCAAAGTTGGGTAAGTATATTGACAACGACGACCTTACACTTATTTGAGGTGTAAGTTAAGCGTTATCAAATATAGACCAGCACCCTTTTAATAGTACCTTGATTAGAATCATCTAGACTGGACATAAGCATTATACGACTTAGAAATATGCCACTCGTACCCCAACATACTATTAGTAAGATACCCAATCGTACCTTGGAAAGAAATCAACCAAACCACTCTGATTAACATACGAATGAGGGATCCTAAACTGTATCACATCATATGACTAGCACCCACAAGTTGTATGATGTCTAGAAGGGTCAACTTAGGAAATTTTCTAAGGGTCCAAAGCCAAGGTGTTCCAATTCTTCCCAACTAGGATCATTCATCCTAGAATGACGGGTAAGGCAAGCTCAAGCACGAGTTAACACATTAGTACACATCAAACTAACCTTTAAAAAAGTTGAAAAACATAGATGTGATTAAGAAAACATACCTTTTGCATGAACTTCCAGAACGACGAACAAATGCGAATATTTGGACTTTATGTCCTCTTCTGCATTCCAAGATAATGATTAAACTTCAAGGCATACTCTTTGACAGACATCATACCTTGCCTCAAATTCACAAACTCATCTGCTTTTGTCTCTCTTAACTCCTAAGGAAAGAAGTGGTTTATAAAGGCACTAGAAAAATCTTTCTACAGGGCAGAACCAACATCCTCGCCCCTCAACTATTCCTACTCTTCGTACCATATGTAGGCTACATATTTTAATTGATAGGTAGAAAACTCAATGCCTTTAATCTCTGAACCATGTATAATTCAGAAGATCTTTTCTATTTCATTAATGGAACTTTGAGAATCCTTCTTAACCATTGTACTAGTAAATATTGGAGGATTCAACCTTATGAACTGGCCAACCCTTATGGACTCAAAAGATGGGGTAATAGGAATATCACACTTATACTGAAAAGATACCAACTGAGTCAAAGAGTAATAGAGCAACAGAACACAACATTTGTAGCATCCCCTTGAGGTGATTGAGTATGAGTGTTACCCTTAGGAGTAAGATCAGTGGGGAAAGGTGGAACCTCACGAGGACAGACAAATATAGCAACCCTTGATCGAGTCTAAACTTTAGAAGTAGAGTATGTCCCATCAATATTGTCCCCAATGGGATAAAAAAGTTTTTATGAACATCAGATCTTCTTGGAGGCATGATATGAAAGTCAAGCAAATAGAAATCAGAAAAATCCAAGACCTTAGACTCAACAGCTCGAAGTAAGGCAACAAAAAAGTGAAAAATTCTTAAATGCATTATAGCCTCTCCCTTATAAGTATGGCACACTAAACATCCTTAAAAGATACTGTACTCAACATGACTTTGTGGACTCCTAACTGTTCATGAACCTAGGCTCTTACACCAACTTAAAACGACCCAAACTAGGGCTTTTTCATAATAGGAATCTCAATCCCACCCAATCCAACCAACCAATATAAATCCTTAGTCAGATAAATTTCGAGCATATAACAAGATAGAATAGTTAGCAACATAAAGACTTTGGGATAGGTCTAAGACGATGACCAACCAAATAAGTCTAACCATCCAATGCCAAACCAACAACCATAACAAAATCAAAATAATAAACAAGTCCATATCCATAACATTGCGTATGTAAGTCCACAGTTTGTCAATACAAAGCCTCTAAAAGAAATTCAAGAATATTCGATCGGGACATACTCCCGACATAGCCAAAACCAGCGTCCAAGTCTAAACCAACAAAGACTTAAGAAACTAAAAGCAAGTAATAGAGCCTTTTGAAGTATGGAAGCTCATCACCTCAAGTCAACATAAACTTGGCATGGACTGGTTATCCCACTATCATGTATTCATGGATTAGTTTTCCAAGACCGTTACCTTAGCCATGCCTAACGTACCTCACTCATATGGTAGGGAGCAATTAGCCATGAACCGATAGGGATTATATCTTATGTTTGCTCTAAGAGACTTATTTTACGGGATTTTAAGTCTTATCTCACATATATTCATGATACTCATATAGATAGTCCATCTCTTGACTCTGTTCCTATTGTTTGTGAGTTTCTTGATGTGCTCCTTATTGAACTTTCTAGTATTCTCCTTGTCTGTGAGATTAAGTTTACTATTAACCTTGAGCCTGGCGCTGAACCTATTTCTATGGCACCTTACCGTATGGCTCCTACTGATTTTATTGAGCTGAATTCTCAGCTTCAGTATCATTTTGGAAAGGGTTTTATTAGACCAAGTGTATCCCTTTGGGGTGCTCCTATATTGTTTATGAAGAATAAGAATGGTTCATTGTGTATGTGCATTAATTATAGGCAGCTTAATAAGGTGATGGTGAAGAATCATTATCCTATGCCTCGCATCAATGATTTATTTGAATAGATTCATGGTGAAATAGTGTTTGTAAGATTGATTTAAGGTCTGGTTACCATCAGTTAAGGATTCGGGATGAGGATTGTGAGATGATGCCTTTTAGGACCCGTTATGGTCATTATGAGTTCTTTGTAAGGTCCTTTGGATTGATTAACGCCCCAGTTGCATTCATGGATTTAATGAACTATGTGTTTATGCCTTACTTGGACTCATTTATAATTGTGTTCATTGATGACATCATTGTATTCGAGGAGTATTGGGGAGCATGAGAAGAATTTGAGGATCATGCTCCAGACCTTGAGATATCATGACAGCACCCAAGCGCACACGCAAGTGTACGTGCTCTACCAAGTAATATAGTGGCCTTCAAGAAAGCCGAATATCGATTCCACAGGGACTTGTTCTTACAACTATTTGATTTAAGTTCACAATTTAGATTCAATGAATAACCAAAAGAGTTTTAGAGTTATAACTAAATCTAAAGTAAACAGTATGCAAAGTAAAAGACTTGAGACAATCAATAGGATAAAGCCCAGGGTTAAAGCACTTTAAAAATTCATACTATGTTATTGAGCTTCATTCATTAACTCTCTTATCTTGGTTGTTGATTCAGAGGGTTAATCGCATGATCATGATCTCCCGACCTCTAACTATTTACCTAATTTGGACAAGACAACTATATCGTTGAGCGGGGATGTAATAATCCAATCAAGTTTTTAAGCTATCATCCCACGTGTGAATCAAGTAAGACTTGTAGGTACATCCCTGTCCTAAATGCTAATTTGAATTCCTTATTTCATAAAAGAATAAGAGCCCTAATTTGTTCACCCCCATATTCTATCTTCCTATTCCCTCTCCTAAAATCACAAGGTTGACAATATATGTATTCTAAGGGTAATCAATCCTAAAAATAGTTAAAACAAGAATAAACAAGCAACCAAATATGATAAGATGATTAAACGAAATCAATTCAAAACAATAATCTTCATGTTCTTGGCTTTAACTCCGGAAAGGGAGTTCTTAACCACTAATAGCCATAATAATCATACAATTAATTGTATGAATGACCAAAACCATAAAGAAGCTAAATTAAAGAATGAAAAATCTAAAATAAAGTTGAAGAAGACTCCAAAATTTTCTAAGACGTCCAATATGATTAATAACATGTACAAGGTTGTATTTATAGATGAAGCCTCCAAGTTTAAGCCGTGTAGGAGTATGTTTTGCAAATTGGCCGTGTGTAGAGAATGTGGTGCGGCGCGTTGCTTATTTCATGGAGAATGCAATGTGCCACATTGGTTATTTCATGGAGAATGCAATATGGGGCGTAGGTTATCACGTTGGTAGAGCAATGCATCGCAACTATTTTGCGTTGGCTCATTAGAAGTTGCATCCAAATTCTTGTCTAAGTGTTCGGGTTTCCTCTTCCATCCCTTATCTTATGGTGTTATTTTCCTTTGATTTACAGATTTTATTTCATCAATACATCATGATAATCAGCTTACCAAGCATCCAACATCATAATACACCATGGGTTAGAGATTAAAACAACACAATATCAAGAACAATGAACTCAAAACACGAGCTAAGACTAGGCTAGTTCACATTGATCTTCAACTTATTATTCTGAATCTTAACTTAATCAAATTGAACTTTGCACATTCTAAAAAAGTTGTTACACTTATAAACATACATTTAAACGATTTGGAACTCATTTAACACATTAGAATCCAACGAAACCAACTCGACACACACGTAGCTCAAGCTAGTTATTCTAGTTTCCTCGATTGAACTCTAAATGACCAATTTAAGTACACACTTATTTGGAATTCACTTTGAACATTATAATCACACACTTGACAACTTCCATTCTTATATATATCGATATCACACATAAATCACACGAATTATACTCAAAACAAGACTAAATAAGCCAGAATAGTAACACTAGAGTGCATAAAACACCCAACATCACCACCCCACACTTAAAGCCTTATTTTTCCTAGAACAACTCTTAACTCTAAATATCATAAGCTAGTACTGTAATGACTACATAGAATGCAAGTTTCGACACTAAGCATGTTATTTACATAGTTGATAGCTCATGAATACTCCAAAACATCCTAGCCTCAGGAATTGACTCAACACGTGGCAAACTTATACATATTGATCAATTAGGGACATCCTACAAATCACCCATATTCATCAAACATGTGCCCCTCACAACAAGAGAGTTACCCATAATAACTCACATAAAAGCATTTTATAACATAATGGGTACAAGAATCAAATTTTACTCACTCTCACAAAAGAATTCACAAGTCACAAATGATGAATCATAGGCTTTCCCTTGGTGTAGTGCTCAACTAATATTAGAATATTAAGCTTAGGATCAATAGGTCTTTTTGGGTTGTAATGCAGGCTAAGGGATGGGTAGAAAAATAGTGACTATCTTCCCTAAGAACTTTAATACACTACATTCTACGAGTAACACCAATCACCAACAACCCAATTACACTATTTTAGTTTACCCCATTCTTTTATTTTCAATACATCTCATTAAGTTCATTTAAATACACTATGGTGGGAGGATTCTATGCACAACTCATTTAATTTGAAATTTTTTTATTCTTTTCATTACTCACCCCACCACAACATATAACAATTCTTTTGAACGCCAATAACTGTCACTTTGGGTCTTTAATTTCAACTTTTTCTTCTTCAATTGCACACTCCTTAACTCAATTAATTTTTCATTAAAGCACCTAGGATTTTTGGATCAAATCAAGGTCTATTGAAGAAGGGATTAAGCTACATATGAGGCTACCAAATAAAAATCTAAAGGCTCAATGGGTTTGACTAGGATTAAATACAAAGGTAGGTCAACAAAAGATATAAAACATGGCTATCAAAGAAATGATTGTATTATCTCCTAAACCCACATTCTTTATTTTTTTTTTTGCACACATACCAGGCAAGTTCTAGACATCTCATGCAACTCAAAATATTCAAATAACTCACACGCACATGCTCAACTCACGTAGGATTATCATAGACTCTTAACCAAACAATAGCATGAATTCAAATTTAAGCCAAAAAGTACAAGAGTCATACACATAAGCCTAGGAGTCTAAAAAGTAGTAGTTCATAAATCAACATGATTTTACAACCAAAACACTTGCATCATCCAATCACATATAGCATCAACAAGAATATCTCACTTATTCCTAACACAAAAAATTTTAAATTTACCCTAAAAATGGGAATTTCCCCACTCCCCACTTAAAAATCAACTTTATCCCTAAATTATACTTTAAAAGTAGAGATAGAAATATTCTCTAAGGCCTCTAGGCCTAGCTAGCAGCATCTTCTTGCATCAAGACTGTTAAGAGAACCCACACTTAGTCTCCTCCATGCTCCTTAGCTTAGGTTTCCGGTACTCAAACTTTCCATCAACCTGTAAATCAACAAAACAAAAACTATGGGAAGTAAAAATACAAAAAACTTAAATTAAAACATATCTACTTAACATGAGTTGCCTCTCAAGTAGCGCCTGATTTAGTGTTGCAACACGGCCCAACTTAACTTAACCAAGTTCCTTTATCATTTTCCTCACACTTGGAGGCTATCTTCTTATTTATTTTGACCTCTTGAGTGTGAACTCTCAAGGTCAACAACTTTTTCAACTATAGCCTTTTTAGAATCATCAATATACATCATGTCTGGTTTAGGTGGCTGTGGCTTAGGGTGCTTAATGAGGGTGTTTGAAGAGGTTTTTTGTGGAATATTCTCCACCACCCCACACTTATCCCCTTTAATCATAGTAATCATACATAAGTCTTTGTAGTGGGGATAGTGTATTAAGTGGCTTTTAAACTTTGAAAATTGCCTCTCCATCCTCCAACCTCATTATGAACGTGCCTTCTCTCACATCAATTAAAGAACCTCCCGTCTCTAAAAATGGACGTCCCAAGATGATTGGTACCTATTCGCCTACCTGAAAATCTAGAATAATAAAATTAGTAGGAATAATAAATTTATGAACCTCTATGAGGACATCATCTAATACTCCTTCAAGATGGGCTATGGTCCCGTTTCCCAGCTTCTGTAATACAGAGCTCGGTCTAGGCTTCCCTAAACCTAATATTTTGAACAAAGATTGGGGCATTAAGTTGATACTTGCCCCTAAATCACTCAGTGCTTAAACCACCTTGCTATTGCTAATCTAAATGGAGAGAGAACTTCCCAGGGTCCTTAATCTTTTTTGACATCTTTTAAGTAACCACAAAACTACACTCCTCAGTGAGTGCTACCACCTCTACATCATATAACTTTACTTTGTTAGCTACCACATCTTTCAAGTACTTAGCTTACTTGGGCATTTCCTGCAAAATATCTAAATAAGGTGAATTAATGTGTAGATCTCTGAATGTGTCAAAGAACTTATTGAAGCACGCATCCTCCTTTTCCTTTATATGTTTCCATGGGAAGGGTAGTTGTGGAATGTTCTTCACTTCTTCATTAACTTTTCTTTCAAGTACTCAGACTTTCTCAATTTTTCATCAACTTTATCATTTACCAATTGGGGAGTCAAATCTACATCTAACTCCTTAGTTGTCTTTAGAGTTTTTTCATTGAGCTCTTTAGCACTCCTCAAAGTGATTGCCTTAACTTGTTTTGGATTTTTTGTATCTCCTGGAAAACCACCTAAAGGCTCGGTATTTAGTGTCTGTGATAACTTCCCCAACTGCAACTTTAAGCTTCTTGTTGCCACTTTCTAGTTCTTTACATCCTCAACCAACTGTGTTTGATTAGTTAGAATCTATTTTATCATCTCTTCCAAGTTGCTAGTTGACTAATTTCCTTGTGCCTGTGGTTGCTGAATTTGCTGTTGCTGGGCATTCCAATACAAATTCAGTGGCTGAGTCTACCATTTTATGTTGTAGGAATTCCCATAATTTAGCCTTTGACCATTTCTGACATACATCACGGACTTAGGATTGGTAGCAAACATAACCACTGAATGACCATTATTTTCACCAACCTCATACCAACCACAGGTATACTGAACTATATTAAGTGCTACTGTAGGCTGTGTAGATCCCACTTTTAGGCTGCTGAACTGAGTGTTTATCAAATTTTTTAATGCAGCCACCTGAGCTGATAAAGCAATGTATTGGTCCACTTCCAACACACCGGCAACTTTTTTCGTGGCACTCCTAGAATCACCATGCTACTCTAGATTTCCTTGTGCTATGTGGTTCAATAAGGTGTACAACTCATCATAAGTCAAGGCAAATGCTTGACCACCTGCAGTAAAATCTAGTAAAATTTTTGTGTTATGGTCAAGTGCTTTTACAAAAGTATGAGCAAGTACCTCATTAGACTGTTGATAATATGGACAGTCCTAAAGAAGTGCCTTAAACTGCTTGCAAAAATGATAGAGTTTTTTGTCTGGCCTCTATTTGAAGCTCACTATCTCACTATGAAGTTTTGCAGTCTTGCCAAATAGAAATAATTTGATGAGGAACTTTTGGGCTAAGCCATCCCATGATGTAATTGAATTCACTGGCTTAGAGTTTAACCATCTTTTAGCTTCCCTAATAAGTGAATAGCGGAAGAGTGTCAGCCCCATATAATAGATATTCATATCTGTTGAAATAAATATATCAGTGAGCTCAGTAAAATTTTGTAAGTGGACCTTTGGATCTTCATGTGCAAGCCCTGTAAATTGTCCACTGCTAATTAACAGCTGCACCATATTATTCTTTAGCTTGAACCTCCCTCCAGTAGCTCATTTCTAAAAAGGTGAGGTCAAATTCGTCGGAAGTGGGATTGCCAATTCTCTAATTGTCTTGTGGGCTGCTTGTTCATCAGCCATGAGAGCAGGGTTGTCTTGATCTTCTTCGATTTATGGAATATGGGAGAGAAGTATTGCTTCTCTCCTCCATTAATGGAAAAGTTGGTTAGGTTCGAGGCTTTGGGTCAACTAAGTCCCGATCCCTTGTCAACTTACTACTTTGAAAACCTGTTTCTTGCAAATACAAAACCAAGACCAAGCATAAAATACCAAAGAAATCTAAAAAGGAAAACTAAAAATAAAATAGATTCCAATTACATGTCCCTGTCAGTGGCGCCAAAAACTTGACAGTGCCCTAGCACATACGCAAGTGTATGTGGTCTACCAAGTAATATAGTGACCTTCAACAAAGCTGAATATCGATCCCATAGGGACTTTTTCTATCAACTATTTGATTTCAGTTCATAATTTATATTCAATTGATGCGATAGTAACCAAAAGATTTTTAGATTTATAACTAAATGTAAAGTAAATAGTGCGCAAACGACTTGACATAATCAATAGGAGAAAGGCCAGGGTTAAAGCACATCAAATAATCATACTATGTGATTGAGCTTCATTCGTTAACTCTCTTATCTTTTTTGTTGATTCGTAGGGTTAATCACATGATCATGGTCTACCGACCTCTAACCGTTTACCTAATTTGGACATTAAAACTACATCATTGAGTAGGGATGTAATAATCCAGCTAAGTTCTTTAAACTATCATCCTATGTGTGAATCAAGTAAGGCTTCTAGGTACATCCTTATCCTAGATGCTAATTTTAATTTCTTGTTTCATAAAAGAATAAGAACCCTACTTTGTTCATCCCCACATTCTATCTCCCTATTCCCTCTCTCGAGATCAGAAGCTCGACAATTTATGTATCCTAAGGGTGATCATTCCTCAAAATAGTTAAAACAAGAATAATGAAGCAAAAAAATATAATAATCTGACTACACGAAATCATTTCAAAATAATAATCTTCATGTTCTTTGATCTAACGCTGAAAAGGGAATTCTTAGCCACTAATAGCCATAATCATAATCCAATTAACTGTATGAATGATCAAAACCATAGAGAAGCTAAATTAAAGAACGAAAAACCTAAAAATAAAGTTGCAGCAACCTCCACAATTATCCAAGATGTCCAAGATGGTTAATAACACGTACAAGGTTGTATTTATAGGTGAAGCCTTCAAGTTTATGCCATGTAGGAGTATGTTTTGAAAATTGGCTATGTGTGGAGAATGTGGTGTGGTGCTTTGCTTATTTCATGGAGAATGCAACGCTCCACGTTGGTTATTTCATGGAGAATGAAACGCAGGGCATTGGTTATCACATTGGTAGAGAAATGTATCGCACCTATTTTGCGTTGGCTTACTGGAAGTTGCAAACAAATTTTTGTCTAAGTGTTTGGGTTTCCTCTTCCATACCTTGTCTTGTGGTGTTGTTTTCCATTGATTTCCAGCTTATGATTCATCAATATATATCACCATAATCAGCTCACCAAACATCCTACATCATAATACACCACGGTTAGAGATCAAAATAACATAATATCAAGAACGATGAACTCAAAACATGAGCTAAGACTAGGCTAGTTCACATTGATCTTCAACTTATTGTTTCAACTCTTGACTTAATCAAATTGAACTTTGCACATTCTAAACAAGTTGTTCCACTTATAAACTTACATTTAAACCATTTGGAACTCATTTAACACATTAGAATCCAATGAATCCAACTAGACACACACCTAACTCAAGCTAGTAACACTAGTTTCGTTGATTGAACTCTAACTGACCCATTTATGTACATACTTTTTTGGAATAAACTTTGAACATTGTAATCACACACTTTACCACTTAGATGCTTATTTATATCAACATCACACATAAAGAACACAAATTAACCTCAAAACAAGACTAGACAAGCTAGGATAGTAATACTAGAGTGCATAAATACACCCAATATCATATCATTTACTTTTTGCCAAGTTCTCCAAGTGTGAGTTTTGGCTTGTGTTAGTGACAATACTTGGACATGTGGTGTCTAGGGATGGTATTATGGCAGACGAAGCCAAGATTGAGGCGATTCATGATTAGGATAGACCTACATCTCCAACTGAGGTCCATAGATTTATTGGTTTGGTCGGTTATTAAAGGTGATTCATCAAGGGCCTTGCTACTATTTCAGCCTCCATGACCAAATTAACTCAGAAAGAGGTTCCTTTCTGATGGTCAGAGGAGTGCGATTCAAACTTAGGGAAGGTCAAGGACTTCCTTAATTCAGCTTTTATGTTAGCCTTTCCTGTTGAGGGTGAAAGATTCATAGTGTTTTGTGATGCTTTGGGTGTTGGTCTTGATTGTGTGTTTGATGTAGGGAGGTTGTGTTATTGCTTTTGATTCTAGATAGTTTATGATGCATGATCGTAACTACCCCACTCTTGATTTGGAGATGATGGTGGTAGTTTTTGCACGCAAGATTTGGAGGCATTATCTATATGGTGTGCATTGTGAGATTTTCATCGATCATCGTAGCCTTCAACATTTTATGACCCAACGAGATCTTCATACTCGACAATGTAGATGAATGTAATTTCTTAAAGATTATGATATTTCCATTTTGTATCATCTGGGTAAGGGAAATATGATGGTTGATGCCTTGAGTTGCAATGCATTAAGTATAGGTAGTTTGGATTGCATATTAGTTTCTCAGAGAGCTTTGGCATAGGACATTTAGTTCTTAGCCAATTTGATAGTTTTCCTTGATATTTTAGATCCTAGGAGAATTTTGGCAAGTGTGGATGCGAGGTCTTCACTATTTGAATAGATTCGTGATTGTCAGTATGAGGATGACAAGTTTTTCTCCCTTGTGATCAGGTGTCTAATGGTGAGTCCAAGAGGCACACTATTGATCCTGAGGATATTTTGAGGTTTTATGTCCATATTTGCTTTCCTCAAATTTGTGATTTGATTTAGTCAATTTTGTACGAGGATCACAGCTCTAGATATTCAATTTATCCTGGTACAACCAAGATGTATAGAGATTTAAGGCAATATTATTGGTAGAGTGGCATAAAAAGAGATATGACAGACTTTGTATATTGTTGACTATGTTGTCAGTATGTAAAGAAGGATTATTAGAGTCCTAGTAGATTGAATCAGAGGTTATCCATTCCCGAGTAGACATGGGAACAAATTACTATGGACTTTATTAGTGGTTTGTCTCGTACTTTTGATGGTTTTTATGTCATTTGGGTGATTGTGGATCATTTAACCAAGTTATCATACTTTATTCCTATTTAGATGACCTTCAGTACTGAGATCCATTTGCATAGGCTGACCATTTCTATCATTTTAGACTATGGCTCTGTGGTCATTTTGAGGTTTTAGAGAGCATTTCAAGAAGAGTTGGTTACTCAATTAGATTTGAGTACAACCTTTCACCCACAGACCGATGGTCAGTCAAAGCATATTATTCAGATACTCGAGGATATGCTCTGAGCCGGTGTTATGGATTTTAGAGGAAAGTGGGATCAACACTTAGCCTTTGCAGAGTTCACGTATAACAGTAGTTATTATTCATGTATTGAGATGGTGCTTTTGAGGTTTTGTATGGTAAGATATGTCGTTCTCCAATTGAATAGTTTGACACTTTTGAGGCGAGGCCCTATGGTATGAATTTTCTTTAGGAGTTGTTGGATAGAGTCAGGGTGATTCAGGATGGGCTGAGAGAAGCCTAGAGTAGGAAGAAGGCCTATGCAAACCATAGGCTTCGTTCCTTGATATTTAGAGTTGGTAACCGTGTATTTCTCTATGTATCGCCTATAAAGAGTGTGATGAGATTTGGGAGGAAAGGCAAGCTCATCATTGGCCCTTGTGTGATTCTCCGCATACTTGGTGAGGTAGCTTATGAGTTAACTTTATCGCTAGATTTTGTTATTATTTATGTCTCATGTTGTGGAGGTATATTCCTGATTCTTCTCATATCTTAGATATGACTCAGTCCAGTTAGATGAGCATTTGACCTTTGTGGAGGATCCTGTGCTTATTTTGGCTAGTGAGGTGAGGCGGTTGTGTACTAGGGAGATTCCTATAGTTAAGGTTCAATGGTGGCACCACCCAGTGGAGGAGGCCACTTGGGAGATTGAGAGCGATATGCGAGCCCAATATCTTTACCTGTTTGAGACTTCAGGTATTTTCTTATCTTTAATTTTTGAGGATAAATGTTCCTTTAGTAGTGGATATTGTAATGACCCTTCATGACATTTTCTATATTTTCGCTTAATTTCACCATTAGAGCTTTTCCATAGCTGCCTTTAGTCATTTATGACTTGCTGGGACTGATAGCTCAGTTACTAGATAGTTTGTTTGGTTTTCAGAGTCAATTCCCATTTAAAAGACTTCGTTGGTTCCAATGACCACTGGACAAAAACTTTAGCAAAAAAATCTTGGATGCAAATCTCGACTATGTGAACAACTCCAGAATATCAATTTTAGGCTAGGTCGACTTTGGTTCTAGTTCTAATACGCCCAAACTCATTTGAAGTATTGGTCGGAAAATTAAAAAATTGAAAGTTTAGGTGCGGGACCAATATTTGGTCGAAATGACCTCGGATGGAAAATACGACTTTGCCAACGTGTTCAGAACATCGAATTTAGTTTGGTTACATAGTTCATTTGCATTTATTGGATCCCCAATGATTCCCAAAGCATTGGCCGAAACTTGGAATTTTTTCCAAGTTTCAGCTGATTTCTGGTGCAAGGTAAAGATGACGTGATCTCACCTAGGGGTGTCACGATCGCCCTATCATAATCATGGTCCACAGACGGTGATATCGACATTTCTTTTCTTGGGAAGGGTATTTTAAAGGCCTTTTAGGCTGTGTTTTGGGAATTTTTCTCTTTTTCTTGAGACCAAGAAACCCTAATATGATGTGTTAAACTCAAATTGAGTCTTGGGAGATTAGTTAACCTATATTTTTGTGATTAATAATGGAATTAAGGTATGAATCCTTCCATTTCATGCTTGAATTTCTTAAATTCTTGACCAAAACCCCAAATAACTTGAGGGATTGATATATACCCAAATAAGCTTAGTTTTTACCTATTTCCCGAGGATTATTTTTCCTTAATGGTGTATGAATATTAGGTTGACCTTGAAAACATATTTTTTATAAGTGGGATCCACTTGGGGTTTTTGGTGTTGTTTGTTTGGCCCAAAGCACAATGGTGCAATATGGCTATTAATGTTCTCATTATAATGTGTAGATTGTGTTTTTGATAGCTTGGCACCTTGAAAAAGCTTCTTGGAAGGGAAAATCAAAGGTTTAGCAGCTTGTAAGCTTTCTTGGATTTGAGGTAGGTTAGGATTGTTCCTTGTTAGATTGAGCTATGTTATAGTATAATTGTGATATCTTGTTAGATTGAGATGGGTTTTAGGTGTTGGAATGTTGAATAGTAAGACTTGGATTTAGTTGAATCATTTAGGACTCTTGAACCCATAGATTGGAATGTTTGGCTTGTAGTCTTGAATCTTTGTGAATTTGCCTTCAATACTCATGGTTAGCATGAGGATGCCTAGTTACCTTAATTAGATGAGAGTGACATTGTCACACATATTGTGGGTAAGCTGACCTTAGTTGTGTACATTAATAGTAGTGCCTTAGATACTACGTTTGAGTTAGGTGTGGTGTTTAGGAAAGACCTTTGAAACACCTAGACTTTGAACTATTGAAAAAAACTTTATTTTTGTCTCTTTGAGTTGGGTACGACTAGAGACTTGAATTGTACCCTTGTTCACGAGTCGTACCTACCTTGCCCCTATCTTATATACTAGTCAGTGTGGTGAGGGTCACTCAGTTTCCTAGGTACGAGTGACCCCTCCTTAATTGTACTCTATGGATATGAGTCATATCTAGGTAATTCATATAGAGTGAGACTTGAGCTTGAGGTAAACTGTCTTGCATACGGTTGAAGCTTACGACTAGGGGGTAAGTCGTACCCTTTGGATAAGACTCATGGTTGTATTGTTGTACCCTTAACAATGTGTCTCACCTAAGAGAATCCTAAGGTATGAGTGGTATGATCACTAAGGGAATCGTATAGGGGAGTCGTACCCCTACACAAGTTCACTTTTCAGCATTTAACTAAGACCTGATAACTCTCAACTTACTCCATGTTTTAGGGGGAGGCAGTTGTTGTCAATAACCTAACTACAATCGGGGTTGAATCCACAAGAAGCGAAATATAAATTTCAAGTACTATGGGTGCTCTAATTACTAAAAGGTTATCCGAAATGATAATAAACACGATATGTAAAATAAAATGGGGGGATTTGATTATAACAATTTTTGATTAACAATGCACGTATTTGACACTTTTTGATTTAAAATCAAGATTTGAGGAGATTTTGGGATTATGTCTACCTAAAGGTAATATGTGTGGGTAGATGATGGTTTAACATGACGCTTAGTTTTTAACTAAAGGATAGGCTAGGTTGAAAGTCATTGTGGTCAATATTTCAATAAAACCACAATGATTTTACCCATTGGCTCTTTTGAGTACCTAACAAGTGTGCAATTCGTAATCACCCAAAACCTCAATCAAGCATCCCTATTTCTAGGATGATGCTCTTGATATGATTTACACTCCAAATACACTTATTTCTAAGATTGAAAAGGGTAGTAAACCATAGGCTCAATTGTCCACCATTGCCTTATCCCCCTATAACGTCTTTCAAGGATGTTATGGGTTACCTTAAGTTCACCCTCACCCCTCTTTCAAGGATGATGAAGGGTTTCTAGAGTTTGGATTTTTCACCCATCAAACCCATTTGGAGATTTGGGGTTTTCACCTACAAATTACAACTCATAAATTCAAGCAATGGTGGAATCCATACTCAACAACTAGCAATCATGCAAACATAACAACACCCACACACAATTACACTTTAGTTCAAGATAATCCCATGATTAATTTACTTAGCTACTCATGAAAAAGGTAAATAAAGACATACCATAAGGATTATCCAAAGTATTCATTCTTCACAAAATACTAAAAAGTTAAGCCTCCATAATTAGTTACACACTTGGCCAATTAGGGTTTCTTGTTTTCAATTCAAAAATACCTATAAGGTAAGCAATACCCAAAGAAGAAAGTGTTTCTTCCAATATAAGGTTTGGGATTCATCCAAGAGAAATTACAAAATTGCCCTGGGTCATACTCCCGCTTAGCCGCGATCCCGTGAGGTTGTCCATGACCACGGCTAATGCGACTGTGGTTATGTTCCGTAATCATATTTTCTTGACCGTTGTGACTGACCGCGACCGTGGCCTGAGGACTGCGGTCGTGGTAATTGAGGTTGGACTGCTCCAGATCTCCAACTTTACTCCTTTTGCTTCCATTTGATCCCATTTTTAGCTCCAATCTATATCCTTTCACTTTCTCAACTATATACCTGCAAAATGTAGATATTAGTGCATTTATATCATGATGATGTCTCATTTTTTATACAAAACATGGTAGTGTGCACTAATGTTTAGTGCAAATGAGTGGTAAAATCACCACATATCAACACCCCAAACTTAAAACCTTGCTTATTCTCAAGCAACACCACCCTTTACCATGTGACAACTTCACATGTATGCCCACACTTTACTACCCAATGATGATGATGACTCCAACTTGATTATTACCACAAAAGGTTCTTCATACATGGGAAAAATGATTTTTGACAACACCCTACAACATAAAATGGGATAATGGAGGACACAATAGACTTCGAGGAGTAACCATGTGACAATTACTACTCACTCTAGAGGTGACTCACTTTGTTGAACTCAACCATAATATTCTTTCTTTTAACTCATTGTGCGGAAGATGATAAAATCACCCACCTTAACTTGTTCACATGCCTCCTCACAAGAAAGAAATTTTCACACACCTAGTTACCAACACCGCAACAAGGAGTTTTAGTGCAAACACTCTTTCTCTCAATAAATTCTCAATGTTAACAAGTACGATGCCATAGGATTGCCTTTATTTTCAATCACCACTACAATGAACGCACTTGGTTGGGAATCACAAAGGGGCTTTTTGAGCTTGTAATGTAGGTTTAGGGTAGGGTAGGATATCAACTTAAAACAATAAGGCTAAACCCTCCTTGAACTTCTACATCACACTTTTTTCACCTTTTTCTATTGGGTCATTTCTTTTCCTTTACTATTGTGCCTACTTTGCCTTTTCTTGGTTTTCCCACTTTCCTCTTTCTTTTCACTTTTTTTTTTGCATAAATCATGCCTTTCTTTCCTTTGTTGGATATTTTCTTTCTTATAATCATTTTTCTTTATTAGCTTAAGCTTGTAGGCACTTTCTTATGATTTCATGTCCCAACTATACCTTTTTTCAATTTCCACCACCCCCAACTTAGGATTTTAGCCTCAAATTATATTCTTAAGTTCAAAGAGGGTAGGGTTCAAAAGAGGAATAATAGAAGGGTCACGACTTGTAATTTGTTTGCCAAAGAAAAGTTCAAAGGCTCAAAGAGGGTGACTAGGGGTAACTCCTATGTATCAGTAGGATTTTTAGGTTAAAGTGGGCTTCCAATGTCACAAGATGGCCTATGATCATTTTACCAACCAAGCACTATCAAAATTTAGCTTTGAAAAACTAATGGGGCAAGTTCTAAATGGTACAAGTACACATGAAATATAGACAAATAAGCCCACACACATGGCATATGAATTTTGTCAACGAGGTTCAATTATTCCTTTTGCTCGAGACAATGATGAATTATTCACTATTATTTCAAAGTCAATTTTTGGAGTCACAGAAAGAGGAAAAGTTTTATCACAAGGTTGCCCACGTCCATGCCTTCGAATTTTGCAAAATTTTCAAATGGAAGGGGTTGTTTGTTTTGCATCCACACTAATTTGCTAATCATGGAAACAACCCAAGTTATTGTCTCACATTATGGCTTTAATACTAGCAAATCTCCCACATGTCTACTCAGACTTCACCAATGGGTATGAATTTAATCCTAAATCATCAATGCCACAGGTACTCAGACTTCCCTTGCATTGACCATGACGCCACAGGTACTTAGACTTCCCCTGAATCCATGGTTAAAAACCCAATTATGATGCTTTCCCCTTAATAATGTCGTCACTAAGTCCATCATAGGGAATTACTCATCGATTAAAACTAAACTAAAGTAGTAAACTACAATTAAAGTAACTAATCCATGCAAATAGGGGCACCATTAGAGTGCTCGAATGTTACAACTAGAATAAAAATAAGAATCATATAAAAGAGCAGAAAAGTATGCAAAATATCCATAATATAGGCCTAAATCAAATGAATAAGGAGACACCCCAAATGAAAAGGTAGTAGTGTCCCTACCGTATAAATAATTAAGGATAAAAGAGATAAGGGTACTCCCTAAAACTGCATCACGGGCTGCTATCACTCTCGGATTCTGCATCATCACCATTCTCCTCAAGATCGGCCTACTCAGCTGGGACTTCATCATCACTCTCCACCCAAGATAAAGGAAGTATTTCTTGGGGGCTTTTTGGACCTTCCATAGTCCTTCACCCTTTTCCACATCTTGATAAAGAACTCATCCCTGTTTTTCTCTCTTATGACCATCTTTTCACGTGCGCTTCAGAGGTCCTGATATGACTTCACCAAAGAGGAGTAGGCTTTCTCAAACTTATCAATGGTAGCTTCTTGCTTTTTTTGTCCTCCCTATACTTCTCATAATTGGCATGTGACACATATGAATGATGGGTGGTGGAGGGCTCTCCCAGTCCTTGGGGTAAACTAGATGCAATCTCCCTAATAGCTGCAATATCAACTCCAATCCCCTCAAGAGGTCTGGTGGTGGTTGGACTATGAGACTCAGACTCATTGCATGCCGACTTCTCCAAGTCAATCTTTCTCTGTTTTTCTTTGCTAAGTGCACCCTCTCCTCAAATCCTCAAGGGGTGGATGGGAGCACTAGGACGTACCGATGTATTACTAGCATACTCTTCAACCTTCACTTTCCTACAAAGATTAGTAATCAAAGACAGGAAGAAGAGATACGTACTACCTTGGTTCTTAAAGTGATCAATTCTATTAACCACAAACTGACCAACATCCAAAGGGATGCCATCTAGAATGTAAGCAACCATTCGATCACGCAAGTCAGGGACTTCTGTCATGTGGGTACAAGGAGAGACTCAGCTACAAATAATGTGCAACCATGTTCAATCCTCGGAAGTGAAGTCATTCATGGAGATGTTGCTTTTAGTATTTTTGCAAGAGACTTCCCTTTTGAGGCATAGCCGTTACGCCAACTAACTCCCCGGTTTACACCTCTTTGCTTTGAATTCACTCATGCTTACATGTTGGAGCTCATAAACATCATTGATTTTCTTAGCCCCAACTTTCACTGGTTTTCCCCAAATCTTAAGAGTCACATTGAATGGGTCCGAGAAAGACACTTCACTAATGTTGGAATAAAATTCACAGACCCATTGTTCATTTGCAATGCATGGATCTGGGGTGAAGCACTGACACCCTATGTCCTCAAGTTTCTCATGAAATACTGGTAGCTTCTTCAACACATTATCCAAGGAAATACCTTTTTCTAAGAGCAGCTTTGTCCTAGGATGATCACTGTATTAATGAGTGTGGCACTCGGGTGCCATAAATCGAATGTGATCATATTTGTCATGAGGTCGTCCTGAAAGCACTAGTCATACATTATATCAATCAATGACATTGTAACATACAAACTGTGCCACATTATTCACCAGAGTTTATTGGAAAAAGTGCTTTATGAAGCTAGGCTAAAAATTTGGGACTGCAGGATTTTTGTCATGGCAGGGAACTGGCCTCAGTTACTGCGATCGTGGGTAATGACCTTGATTGTGTTGCCACGATTGCTGAACATGAACACGATTGTGATACCTGAGGCTAGTTTCATGCCAGCTCCCCTTGTTCAAATATCTTCTAAGTTTTTATGCTACTAGCATGCTCTACAATATGGATTCACATAAAGAACAATTGAACAATGCGAATAAGTGTTTGAATGTGCACTTTCAAATGAAAATATCACTATTAAAAGTTTATTTGGGCAAAGTGTCAAACACTTGCTGTGCACATCTCCTTTGTCTACATTTTTCACACATTATTGTGTACTAAATATTTCCACACTTGTGTGCCCAACTTATTCAAGCAACCAACACCAAACCAACACCAAGTATGACAACATGGAAAGCATAACAACCAAAACTTTAGGCCCTCTCTTAATCATGCATTTTAGGGCCTATTTTCAAAAATAAAAGCATGGATTCATAATACCTACTAAAGTTATGCTGTAAGAGTGATATGAGGATGCTATTGGAGAACTCATAAACTTGGCCAGAATCTAGCCTAAATTAGAAAGTACAATCATAAAAGGAAGTGTGAGGGAAATAAGGGAAATTATGGATTAAATAGCTGAGTGTCCGCGACTGTGGTGAGGTGTTTGCGATTGCCAACACGTAGGTGACCACGATCACACTTGGGGATCGCAAAAAACGAGAGCAGTTCTGCTTCCCTGTTCATCTTATTGCTAAATTTTTAACAATTTTTTAGTTTTCAATTCAAAATAGCACATTTCCCCCTTTCCATGCTCCCCAATGCACTCCATAGTGCCACAAATTCATAAGTTATTCATATGAAATAGCTAACATCTATACTATAGAAATATGACAAAAAGGATACTGATAACGCTAAAACTACACCTCTCATGTGAGAATGTAAGCGATCGTAGTCAATATATAACCCAACTAGGTTGGGGTTGAATCCCATAGGGAATATGGTGTGACTTAAGGCGTTTACGATTTAATCAACTGATAGTTGGATGTTTCCGGACATGGGAGTTTTGGAGATTAGTAAATAATTGTTGGTCACTTCAGTGTTTGTAATCAAGAGTTTATATAAAACCAGAATTATGTTCACTATGGGTTTTGGTACTTGATAGATGCTAATAGTGATTCAAGATTCTCACGATAGGTAGGAACAACAGATTGTCATTATCAAAGTTATGCCTAAATGTTTCTCTACCTACTTAAGCATTTAATTACCTAATCCTTTCGGACTTAGGGAATTTATATTCACTGACCAGACTTTACCTCAGGTTAATTAACCTTGTTACAACGTCAATTATTAATCGAAAAGTTGGTAGTTTCCAAGTCCCTGTCAATAATTCACTTTCTACTATAGTTGATTTCTTATCTCAAGCAAATCAAAGTAGGTGCTATCTATCGTTTGCAACCAATAGACAGTAAATAAAACCTCAGAATTATTAAGGAGTCCTATTACCTTTAGAATCTTGAACACTTAGCAACTTACCAAGACCTAACCGATAGATCCCATAATTTGGGTTAAAGGGATTTAGCCACTCATAATGTAATAATCGATACAACAAGTTGAATTCATAATTTAAAGGATGAAATTATAGCAAGATGAATAGCAACGAGTGTTTCTCAAATTAGATCTAAGTAGAAATCCCCAACATATTGATGATAATCTCTTCAAAGTTAATTGTTTTGGTCAAGCCATGAAACTAGAGAGAAAATAACAAAATTTGTGCCTTTCCAAAATAGGTTCTGCTTATGAAGTACCAGCCCAAGAAAACCCTAAACAATACTTTAAATAGTTCACTCTAATTATGGAAACAAAATCATAGAGTTCAGTAATTTCTCAGACAGGTGAAGACATTTTGTGATGCCTTATCAGGAGTCTGACAACTTATCACAGATGTGGTAAACTCCTTCTAACTTTTGACATTCGATACCTTAGTCTGACGATGAATCTTGATGGCTTATCAAAACTGTGATGACATATCAGACAATGTCATCACTTCTCTACCTCAGCTCCCATGTTCTGTCTAAGGCTGACGGCGGCTCTGACGTCTTATCACAAGGCTGACAGCTTATCACATATCGTCATCACTTCTTCCAACTGAATCCCATTATCTGTTTAAGGCTGACGATAAAGCTGATAACCTATCAGAGTGCTGATGACTTATCAGGAATGTCGTCAGCCATACTTCTTTTTTACTTTCTTCAAATTTCAATTCTTTTACTTCCATCATTGTTGGTTCTCTTTTCTTTTAACTTTCTCTCCAAAATCAAAGATAAAACAATTAAAAACAACAAAAGTTACTTAAGGCTTTGCAATTATTCTCAGTTAAAAGCCTCAGATGTGTTAGCATCTGCTGACACATCAACACCCTCAACTTAAAACAATTGCTTGTCCTCAAGTAAATAAAACACAACCAAGAGAATACAAAGTACATGCAACAGTCAACCATCCATATTATCTCAAAACATCTTCACCATCTCCAAGGTCAATCAATTTACAAACAACTGTGCATGTTACTGAAGAGCAACAATGTGACACACAAAAATCAAAAAATGTCATCAAATAAGCAACAACAACCATGCATGTATAAAGCTTACACTATCCAAACAAGTTAGCAACTAGCAATGTAACCAGTATGCCTTCACTACAAAGAAGTCCCACTTAACTTATATCAGATATTACATATGTAACCATGGGGACAATCACCAGACACTCACTCTCAAAATGAAGTTCTAATCAATGTACACTGAATACCATAGGCTTGTCCTTATTTTCATTACCAAGACTTTCAGACAGGTCATCTAGGATCACTATAGGTCTTCTCTTAGGCTTGTAATGTAGGCTACGGGCTGGTATGATACTCGATGATATTTAAAGTGACTAAGACTGCTGGTATGATACTCGATGATATTTAAAGTGACTAAGCCTCCTTGACAGTACACTAGCTTTTGGGGTTTCACTCATTAGACTTTTTCTATTCTTCTCTTTTCTTGATCATACTTATTCAGGATGGGTGTGGTTTTTTTCTACAATCACTTTTTTTTTTCACAACTCTTCTTTGCTTGCTCTTTTCCACCGCACCCAGCTTTTTATTCTTTTCTTTTACTCTACCTTTATTCATACTCATTTTACATCATGCACCCCTATGATAGCCACACTCAACTTAGGCCATTTGCCTAAGTCAACGTACACACTGTCCAAGGAGGACCAGGGCCAAAATAGATTCATTATGATATAAAAATGGGATGGTGATAAGTATCATAAAAAGAAATAGGCTATTCAGGCTCAAAATAGGGATCAAGGGATATAATGCATACAGGGAAGGTCATTTAGGCTAAAGTGGGCTCATATCAAAACGGCCTGTGATCCTTTCCTAACCCCTATCTTTTAACCTAGGTAATACTAATCGGGCAAGTTCTGAATCTAACATACAAAGAGAACTAAGTAAAATCTCACACGCACATGGCACATAAGTATATCACAAGTTACTACTTATCCAGTTTATGTAATTGTTTAGCAATGATTATCAAGTTACTAGAACTAATACCATACAAAGATGAACAGTGGTCACAATTATATGCAAATCACACAGTTAAAGAATTAGACCACTTGAAAGGTGTTCACAAAATAACAAAACTGTGTTAACTGCCTCAACTAATTGTATTTCTCCTAGGCAACTACAAAATATTACAACAATACCTCACCCTACACCCTCAACTTAAAATAAAAGAAAAACTAAACTAAGGGTTAGGGTATACCTAGAGTAGATCAAGCACGGGGATCATGGGTTCCTAACCCTACTACTGTATCCTCAACTGCCTTTTCTCCATCGAGAGTCTCCCTTCTTTCTAATACATCTAGCCCAGCAGTTGTTGAGGGCCTACTCATTGAGGCACCTACGACTCTCACTCAAATAAATCCCTCCCATTTCTTACTGTCAACTAAGGACTCAATCATTGCCTTTTTTGTCTTTTTTTTTAGCCTTCTTTCTCGCCCTCTTCTTTGCTTTTATTTCTTTATCACTTTAGGCCTTTCTCTCTTACCTTTGCCTTTCTTCTCACCCTTCTTCTTCTTTTTTTCACTAGTTTCTCTATGAAATCAAGCAATAGCATTTCACCTCCAGACTCATTGACAACTGGATTTGCCGTCACCATAAGTTAGTGTTGCTATAATACCCCAATATCTGCCTTCACCTTATCTAGGGCTGCTCTAAATTATGCAAGGTCTGAGCCCGACATTTCTCTTACCCATGTATTAAAATAATTTTCTAATTTATCAATTCAATTGGTCAAGGCTTGGAAGGGCTCCAGTGCTATCTTAATCCTCTTGTCTACCACAGAGGCATATTGCTTGGCAAAAAGTTGCAGTTGATCCTTGCACCACTTGGCTTATTTTTCTACTCTCCTTAAATTCATAGGGTTTAAGGCAAATTCTATGATAGACACAGAAGCTGAAGGATTTATTTTATTTCTAGGCACTGAATCTGCTATTGCTGAGGAGGTTGGTGGTGCAGCCTTAGAATCCTGCACCGCTATATTAGGTGCTGAGCTGGTACCTATAACTGGCGGGTCTGTTTCAACCCCTGCTCCTTTGTCAAGTGTCAGTCTTGGCTGATTTTCATCATATCAGATGGGATTGTGGGTCTTATTGGCAAGCAGTTCTTCGTCTAACCCCACAACCTCAAGTACATGGGCTGCCTTACATTACCTTGTATTAGACAAGGGAAAGGATATGTAGTATTGGGCCTTAAGACTCGAATTTTCATCTCCTTAGCAATGATCTACCTGAAGTTCAACTTGAGTTTAGCCATAAGAATTATGACCAATGTTGCTCTATCGTCTCTAAGGATATTATCTCCCTCAGCCATTCAAGTTTTTCTTCAGCTATGAGGGACACTAACTAAGACCATTAATTCTCACAATGCTTCAACCCAGCATTGAAAGTAGGTGAAGTGGCTTGAGGAGTAAATCCGAGGCCATAAAGAAATCTATTAATTGTCATTTCTAAGAGATCCACAATCAAACCCCATACTGTAACTCTATCGAACAATGGCTGATTTGCTGATTTCTCCCCTTTTTACATATATTTTCAAATCTAGCCTAAAAGTTTGCATTTAACTCCCTAAATAGTGTAGTGCGAAATGAGCTTCCTCCTTTCGCGGTCTATCCCAAGTCGTAGTCTAAAAATTTCTACTGTACTTTACGATATTTTTTCAGCTCGGTATTGATGATCTTATTTTCTTCAAAGATTGACCTTTCAATGGTCCTTCATTTTGTTCTGCGAATACCATCATAGAAGATTCTCTATTCCATGGGGATTTTCTACCTAGCACTATCTCAAACCTCAGGGTCCTTGCATTTAACCATAGTTCCTTGAATCGGAGATTCTTCATCATCTTGTTTCTTAGAAGAAGGGGAATCAGATGATGGTCCCTAAGATTTATGTTGCTCAAACTCATGTTCCTTGGAATTAGGATGACCTGAATCATACTTTTCAGATTCAACATATTCAGACGCTTGTTGCTCAGAGGCCATCTACTCAGAAGATCTATGTTCAGATATTGTTATCTCAGTATCACTCTCTTCACTCTCCTCCACCTTCACTGGTAGAGGTGGTAAAGTCTTTTTTGGGATTTTCTTTTTCTTTTGCTTCCTGAGCAGTGGTTCCTCCTTCTCATAATCGGATCCCTCATTGAAGAGTCTCCGAGGTATACTTAAGAGTCTCCGAGGTATACTTTCCTTGGTCCCTTTCTTTATAGATTTTGGGTTTTTTCCTTTGGGTGCCATTATAAGCCATGATGAGTGCCTTTAACTTGGTTACGCGAGTAAGAGGAAGTAGATGAAAGAAAAACTCTTGATTTTAACTTTAACCTACACTCACAAGGAAGGAAGTTTTCTTTTGTTTTACTTAGAAATACTTTGGAAAGGGAAGAAAATAAACTAAATATGGAAGGAAATAAAACTTAAATAAAAGAAAGAAAATATGTAGGAAGGTGGAAAGACAAAGCTGTGGGCCGGGTTGGATCTTTTTAATTTGGCCTAAAATTTCAGCTACTCTTTTAGGCTTTCTGACGACAAAGGTTGGCGGCTTATCACACTTGTGATAGCCTATCATGAATGTAGTCAGCCTTAATAGAACATGCCTCAGGTTTGATTTCTCTAATGATGAATCTGATGGCTTATCACAATTATGACAGCCCATCAAATATGTCGTCAGGAATACTTAGCTGGATACATCGATTCCACCTTCTTTGAAATAGAACCTAACTACAAAAACTAAACACTTTGCTGGAACATAAAAATTTTGGGTTACCTCCCAATAGCGCATGATTTAATGTCGCGGCACGACTTTGTTATCTTGACTACTCAGACTTTATTAAGACAACCTGCTGATATCTCTTTACCATCTTCATAGAATACATCCACGATTGAGCAAACACTCATCTCTTTTTGCCGGGTTATAGATTAGTGTATTTTGAATCTTGATTCTTTGTCATTGAGCCTAAACTTCAGCTCATTTAGCTCCATGTCCACTATCACTCTCCCAGTTGCAAGGAATGGTCTACCCAGGATGGTTGGTACATCAAAGTCCACCTTATAGTCTAGGACTACAAAATTAGTAGGCAGTATAAATTTGGCCACCTTTACTGATACATCATGTAATATGCCCACTGGCCATTTTATAGACCTATCTGCCATCACCAACCGCATGTTTGTCGGGGTAGGATCCCCCAAACCCAGCTTCTTGTACACAACAAGTGGCATTAGGTTTATACTGGCTCCTAAATCACATAGAGTTTTTGTAAAATTTAGGGACCCAATAGTGCATAGGATGGTAAATGCTCCCGGGTCTTCCTTTTCTTCACTAAAGACCTTGTGGAGAGAGCACCACAATGATAGAGATTGTCCTCTGGCTCATGGCTAACCTTTCATTTCTTCATGAAAAGGTCTTTCATAATCTTAGCGTATCCGGGCATTTGCTCAAGTGCCTCTACCAAAGGCACATTTATTGTTAACTGCTTCAACATCGTCATGAATTTACTAAATTTTGTGTCCTCAACTGTCTTCTTCAATCTTTGAGGAAAGGGAGGTGGTGGTTTTGGGAGAGTTTTCACCACTACTTCCTTTTTCTTCTCTTTCCCTTTTTCTGGAGCATCATCAGAACCATCCAGCTTATTAGACTCCACTAGAGCACCTTCTTTCGGTTCATCATCAACTACCTCATCAACTATATTTTTCCCCACAGAAGGTCCAGGTAATATCTTACCACTTCTAGTGGTAATCTCCATATATGAGCCATCATTCTATGGATTCTGGACCTTATCACTCGGTAATGTTCCACTCTTTCTCTGATTCAGTGCTGTAGAGAGTTGGCTCATTTGCTGTTCCAGCTGCTTGATCGAAGCAGAGTGCGAGTTTACCAACTGACTAATAGATAACTGATCGGTCTTCATGGTAGTCACTCTTGAGTTGGCAGCCACTCTCTTTAACAATTTATCCATCATGTCTTCCATGGACATCTTTTCAAAACTTGTTGTAGTAGCCTCATAATTTCCAGGAGGGACATATAGCCCTCTCGTATCATTATTGCTCCTTCAATTTCCTTGCTTCCTATCTTTATAACTAGGCTTATCATAATAATTCTGAACTTGATTCCCTTGGCTATTGCCTCAGAAGCCCCCTGATTATTAACATAGTTTGCCTCTTCTTCTGGATCAACATAAACTCTTTCTTGAGATCCCACAGCTTTCACCTTCTCAATCTTGCCTAATAGCAAGTGCTTAGTTAGAAAGTCCATCTGCATTTTTAGGTGCGCCATGTCTTGATCAGGCTTCTCACCTCTCCTGCATTGTTCTACAGTCATACCCACAAAAATAGTGGGGCTTACTACCACAGAGTCACTGGTATGCCATGCCCAAATCTGTTTGGTCATTCACTCTAGTGTTTCTGAAGCCTCTGGGAATGTAAGATCAACAAATGAACCACCAAAAATATTATCTACAATTGGTTTTGTTACAGAGTTAAGAGCGATGTACAAAGTCTCCATTAAGTGTATTCCGTCATATTGTAGTTTAGACACTGCGTCAGCTTTTTTTTGAATCTCTCCCAAGTTTCATGCAAGGCTTCTGTTGGGAGCTGTCTAAAGTTGCTGATCTCATCCCTTAACTGTACCTTCCTGGAAGGTGGAAAGAAACTTTCTAGGAAAGCTTCTTTCAACTACCTCCAGTTGGTTATAGAATCAGGTGTCAGCTCGTTATGCCACAATGTTGCCTCCCCAGATGGAGACAATGGAAACAATCTCAAATGGATAGCATTCTAACCCACTCTTGGGTTATCAAAATATTTACAGATGGTGACAAAGTTCACCAGATGTAAGTTTAGGTCATCCCCAGGAAAGCCACCAAACTACCCCTTCAGATTGAGGAGTTGAATCATAGTACTCGTAATGTTGAATTTTGCCCCAGGTGCCAACGGTGGTGGAATAATTGCACCCGTTGCACCTGCTCCATCTATTCCATCATCATCATCATTGAGGTCATACTGGATTGGCTGGATATCTTGCCTTCCTCGGAACGGACGATTCCTATTAGCATTACGCTATACTAGTGCAGCAACTTGCTCTGCATGCCTTTGGGTTACCAGGGTTTAGCAACTCCTCATCTCCTAAATCTTCATCCTTAGGATTTGGATGCCATACTTGTTGAACGATATTCTGCACATTCACCTGAGCTCTAGCTAAGGCTGCTAACCTATCAGCCTCCTACTGGTCTGCCATTCTTCCAATTCGTTGAAGTTCTGGATTAAATGGTAATAATGGTTCTCCAAAACTCTAGTTCTTGTCATACACTAAAAAGATCCTGTAATAAGCAAAAACAACAAATAAATGTAAAACTAGGAAACTTGACTAACAGTCAATTAGCGCACATAAACTTCAATTTACAATCGTATTCCCCAGCAACAACACCATTTAAGATAACGCTCAAACTACAACTCTCATGTGAGAATGTAAGCGATCGTTGTCAATATATAACTCAACTAGGTTGGGGTCAAATACCATAGGGAATATGGTGTAAATTTAAGTCGTTTGCGATTTAATCAATATGGGGGTTTTGGAGATTAGCAAATAATTGTTGGTCACTATAGTTTCAGTGTTTGTAATCAAGAGTTTTTAGAAAACTAGAATTATGTTCACTATGGGTTTTGGTACTTGAAAGATGCTAATAGTGATTCAAGATTCTCACGATAGGTAGGAACAACAGATTGTCTTTATCGAAGTTTTGCCTAAATGTCTCTTGACCTACTTAAGCATTTAATTACCTAATCCTCTTGGACTTAGGGAATTTATATTCACTGACCAGACTTTACCTCAGGTTAATTAACCTTTTTACAACGTCAATTATTAAACAGAAGGTTGGTAGCTTCTAAGTTCCTGTCAATAATTCACTTCCTACTATAGTTGATTTCTTATCTCAAGCAAATCAAAGAAGGTGATATCTATCATTTGTAACTAATAGACAATAATTAAAACCACGTAATTATCAAGGAGTCCTATTACCTTTAGAATCTTGAACACTCGCAACTTACCAAGACCTAACCCATAGATCCCATAATTCAGGTTAAAGGGATTTAGCCACTCATAATGTAATAATCGATACAACAAGTTGAATTGATAATTTGAAGGATGAACTTATAGCAAGATGAATAGAAATGAGTGTTTCTCAGATTAGATCAAAGTAGAAATCCCCAAAATATTGATGATAATCTCTTCAAAGTTAATTTTTTGTTCAAGCCAAGAAACTAGAGAGAAAATAACAAAATACGTGCGTTCCCAAAATAGGTTCCACCTGTGGAGTACCAGCCCAAGAAAACCCTAAATAGTACTTTAAATAGTTTACTCTAATTATGGAAACAAAATCACAGAGTTCAGTAATTTCTCGCACAAGTGATGACGTTTTGTGATGCTTTATCAGGAGTCTGACGACTTATCACAGATGTCATTAGATTCTCTTAGCTTTTGATATTCGCTGCCTTAGGCTTACGGTTAATCCTGATGGCTTATCAAAATTCTGATGACATATCAGACAATGATATCAATTCTCCACCTCAGCTCCTATGTTCTGTCTAAGGATAACGGCGACTCTGACAGTTTATCACAAGGCTGACGTCTTATCATATGCCGTTGTCACTTCTTCCAACTAAATCCTATTCTCTGCTTAAGGCTGACAATGAAGCTGATAACCTATCAAAGTGTTGACGACTTATCAGGAATGTCGTCAGCCACACTTCTCTTCTATTTTCTTCAGCTTTTAATTCTTTTACTTCCATCATTGTTGGTTCTCTTGCCTCTTGACTTTCTCATTAAAATAAATGATAAAACAATCAAAAATGAAAAAGGTTCCTTAAGATTTTCAATTATTCTTAGTTAAAAGCCTCAAATGTGTTAGCATCTGCTCACACATCAGATACGAGCCACTTTCATGGCATTTGTGGGTTGCCCCCTACATAGAGCCTTAGTTATCATCGTGAGATGATATTTTTCTTCTCCAACGCTCAAGGTGGGTCATCAATCCTCTCCTTATTCACCTTCTCACTTTCAACATCCACCACGGATACCACTTGAAGCTCTGCGGTTTGCTTTTTTGTCTTGCCATCTTTGAAAGAGACATCATCCTCTTGCACCCTAAACTTCATTTTCCCGATTTCTAAATTGATAATGACCCTTCCTATGGCCAAGAAAGGATGACCAAGGATGATAGGTACCTCTTGGTCTATTTCACAATCCAATACCCACTTTAACAAGGACATCAAACAAAATTCCCAATGGCCTTTTGATGGACCAGTCTACCATTAAAAGTAGCATAGAGGCTGGTGTAGGGGCATCTAATTTGACCTTCTTGTAGATAACAAAAGGCATTAAGTTGATTCTCACACCAAGGTCACATAGAGCTTTTCTAAACTCATGCGTCCCAATTGTACAAGGAATGGTGAATGCTCCGGGGTCATCTTTCTTTTCCACAACCTTACTATCAATAATAGCACTATACCCATGGGTGAGCTCAATCATCTTCAATAAGTTTCTTTTTGGATATCAACTTTTTCATTAACTTATCGTGTCTGGGATCTTTTTCTCATTATTTGATTCTCTACTTTGAGGTATTAACTCCTTTGCTTTAGCCTTCAACATATTCTCACTCAAGTTTTCTCTAAGGGGCTTATCAAGTGACTTCCCACTCCTTGTGAAAATTGCTAGGATTTGTACGTCATTCTTTGGGTTTGTAATTATGTCACTCAGAATTCCACCTCTAGGCCTATCATGTAATTGCGTGGAGATTTGCCCAACTTGGATCTCTAATTGCTTGATAGAGGCAAAGTGAGACACCACTATTTGGGAAAGTTGGGAGAAATTATCCTTTAAATCATGAACCATTTTGTCCTTACCTTCCACTCTATTCAAGATCCTTGTTAACACATCCCCAATCTTGAAATTTTTGAGGTCAATGATGCTAGATTCCTTGGCCTTAGCTCGATCATGAGGGGGACATAATGGTCATAATCATGCTTATGATCTCTACAATTTATATCCCGCTCGCGATTCATGCAACCTTGGTTCCCACCTTGCCTTTGATAATAGGGAAGGGAACCCCAAGAATAATTGACACAATACTGGGTTTCCTCATCAAACTTCTTTGCTTCTTCATCAACTTCATAAGATTTTGATGTTATAGTATTTACCTCTTTCGCGGGTGCTCCCATAACATGCTTTGTTAAGAGATCAAGTTGGGTCATCATTTTTTCTATGTTCTCATCCTTTTCTTCATCCTAATTTCTTTGTTCATTATCAACCATGGAGGTAGTAGAAGGGATCTTAGTGGCTTTGGTATCTCGGGTGTGCCCACCCCAATTTTTCTTTGACACTTTTTCTATCAATTAGAAGACTGCACTGTGGTGCATTTTTATTATAGATCCACCCGCTGCATTATCCACCATCATTTTATTTAATGGATTAAAGGACTGGTAGAAGATCTCAAAAAGCATCTTCTCTGGGACCTCAGGATTTAGGCATTGAATTAGCTTTCCATTAAACCTTTCCCATGCTTCAAAAAATGGCTCTCCATTCATTTACCAAAAATTCATAATCTCGTCCCGCTTTTGAAGTATTTTTGATAGTGGGAAATATCTATCAAGAAACACCAAGGTAAGCTCTTCCCATGATGTAATAGAGCTGGGTGAAAGTAAGCGGAGCCATAAAACCACCTCACCCATTAATGAGAATAGGAAGAGGAAAAGCCGGATGGATTCTTGAGTAATATGTTCTATGTTGAATGACGTATACACTTCCACAAAGTTTTTCAAATGGACATTCGGGTCCTCATAAGTTTGGCCCCCTTACAACCCTTTTATTTGCAACATGTGAAGCATAGAGCTAGTCATATGGAAAACTTTATTCCCATTGGTTGGTGGAATGCGGATGGCACTTGTTTGTCCTGCTTTATTAAGTTTGCCCTCATCATCTTGAGGGACATCAAAGGGTCCCTAATTTCTCGTGTTATCACTCATTGTTTGTTAACACTTTGATCACCTATAAAAGATCAAAAATAACAATAAAGTAAATTACACCACTCTGGGTATTCTCAAGTAAGAAGAACACCATACAAGAAAAATCCATATCTCACTCTCCAACAAAATCACTATTTTGATAATTCTCAACTCACTCCCATGTTTGAAGGGTGAGGCGGTCATTGTCAATAACCCAACAGAGTTGGAGTCGAATCCACTAGGAGTGAGTTATAGATTTCAAGTCCTATGGGTGCTCTAATTACTAAAAGGTTACTCGGAATAATAATAAACACAATATGTAAAAATAAAATAGTGGGATTTGATTGTAACAATTTTTGATAAGAAATGCACGTCTTTGACACTTTTTGATTTAAAATTAAGATTTGAGGCGATTTTGGGATTATATCTACCTAAAGGTAAAGTGTGTTGGTAGATGATGGTTTAACATGAAACTTAGTTGTTAACTAAAGGATAGGCTAGGTCTAAATTCATTGTGGTTAATCTTTCAATAAAACCACAATTATTTTACCCGTTGGCTCTTTCGAGCACCTAGCAAGTGTGTAATTCGTAATCACCCAAAACCTCAATCAAGCACCCTATTTCTAGGATGATGCTTTTGATATGATTTACACTCCAAATACACTTATTTCTAAGATTTAAAAAGGTAGTAAACCATAGGCTCAATTGTCCACCATTGCCTTGTCCCCCTATAACCCTCCTTCAAGGATGTTATGGGTTACTTCAAGTTCACCCTCATCCCTCTTTTAGGGATGATAAAGGGTTTGTACAGTTTGGGGTTTTTACCCATCAAACCCATTTGGATATTTAGGGTTTTCACCCACAAATTACAACTCATAAATTCAAGTAATAATGGAATACATACTCAACAACTAGCAGTCATGCAAGAACAACAACACCCACACACAATTACACTTTAGTTAAACATGATTCAACCACTAATTTACTTAGCTACTCATGAAGAAGGTAAAGAAAGATATACCATAAGGATTATAAAAAGCATTCATTCTTAACAAAATACTAAAAAGTTGAGCCTCCACAATTAGTTACACACTTGCCTAATTAGGGTTTTTTTCTTTCAATTCAAAAATATCTATGAGGTAAGCAATACCTAAACAAGAAAGTTTTTTTGCCTATACAAGGTTTGGTATTCATTCAAGAGAAATTACAAAATTGCCCTGGGTTATACTCCTGCTTATCCGCGATCGCGTGGGGTTGTCTATGACTGCAAATAATACGACCGTGATTGTATTCTACGATTTCATTTTATTGACCATTCTGACTGACCGCAATCGCAGCTGGAGGACTGCGGTCGTAGTAACTGAGGTTGAACTACTCCAGGTCTCCAGCTTCACTCCTTTTGCTTTTATTTGATCCCCTTTTTAGCTCCAATCCTCATATTTTCACTTTCTCAACTATATACCTAAAAAATATGGATATTAGTCCATTTAAATCATGATGATGTCTCATTTTCTTATACAAAACATGGTAGTGTGCACAAATATTTAGCTCAAATGAGTGGTAAAACCACCACTCATCAGGATATTTTGGTCATTTCCCTTACCTAAAACCCTAAACCCTCTCACTATATAAGGTATTATAGCCTCATAAGTGTTCATTCTACAAGACTCAAATACTTTTAAACACTCTAAAGGCTTCTTGAAAGAAGATTGGAGGCTAGGGTTTAGAGGGTTATAATCTAGTGGAAAGATGGAATCAGTATTTTTGGGGATTCAAGTTGTTTAAGGAATGTACCTCATCCCTTTTCTAAATAACTCTAGATGCATGTATTTAATACATGTATTAGTAAGTGTACATGATGGTTTTGAAATTAAATGAAAAGGGTTTTGTTGCTAAATGATGAATAACGATGATTCTTACTTAGTTTTGTGTTTATTCTTGTTATTGATGATGAATTGCATATGTGGGTGCTTGTTGTATGTGGTATAACATGTGGTTCATGAGTAACCCTAATCTTGATGATTTTTCCCAAGAAAATGGCCTTGTAAAAGGTAAGTACATAAGGTGTTTGTGAAATATGTAAGTACATAAGGTGTTTGTGAAAATATCTAAGTGAATTTCCTAGTAAAATTGTTAATATTGCATTTAACTAGGGCAATGGTCCAATAGTTATAAATCATTGATAGATGATATTATGAAGGCATTATGAGCCATGTATTGTTAATTTGATAACCTTAGTGGTTGATACTAATGAAAGTGTAAGACCCTAGATATATAGATGAACTTGAATTATGTATTGAACCAAGTGTGGTGAAAAATGTGATATATTGTGGTTAATGAAATATGAATAGTTTTATGGGTTTTAAGGAACACAAATTGTATGGTATGATAAATTGAATGAAGGCATTAGCCTATTGAGAAGGTTGAGCAATGAAGGCTCCCACGAGGACCATATGGTCATGTATAATGTTAAATTGAATAAATGAGCCAAATTCCTTAAATATGATAAATTGTATGTGTAAATGCATGAACTAATAGGTCAAGAGTTCAAATGGCGACTAATGACAATGGTCGATTTGAGTTCCTCGTCTAATGACATGACTAGTGATTTGAGTTCCTAGACCAGTGACATGACTAGTGATTTGAGTTCCTAGTCCCATGAAATGATGGGTTATTTGAGTTCCTCGTCCAATAACATGGTAGTGATTCAAGTTCCTAGACTGCTGATATGACTAGTGATTGAGTTCTTAGGCCGAAGAGATCTCTTGAGGTTAGAATACCTCATCAAATAATACAAATAATGATTCTAGTTCCTAGACTAGTGATACAAATAGTGATTCAAGTTCCTAGATTGGAGAAATGACTAGTTATTCAAGTTCCTATTCCAATCAAATGGAACGAGATTAGTCAAATGAGTTAACTTGGTTGAAAATTCTTCACTCCATATCTTATGAATGAATGATTTAATAATGCATGCTAAGTTATTTTCCCTTGTGGCATAAGATGATCATATTATGTATATCCATGTGTATGAGTATATGTTCAAGAATAATGTTGAGCCTTGGTCTCTTGATTAGTATGTGAAATGCCTATGTGTAAGGATACGTGTATCAATATGAATGATGATAATATATTGACTTGTTATTAAATGATGATGTTATTTTATCCTTATGCTTGAGTTACTTGATAGTGTTCCAATCACTAACCATCTTAAAAAGCTATGTCCCCATGCGACATTAGGGGTGAAGCATTATCTTCTTTTCCAATGCAGTGATTAGTGGATAGATGCAGTTCATGCATTAACTTTACAGTGGTGAGCTTTCTTACTTTGAAAGACATTCATCCTTGGTATCCTATCTATTGATTTAGTTTATTTTGACTTGGTTTGGCTATAGTTGGAGGCTTTTCCACACTTATAAAAGAGAAGCTATGATACATTTTAGGAAATATTTCCCTTTCTTTTATTTCAATCTCAAGCTATAGAGTCTAGGGTCTTGGATTCCTCTTATTTCTATTTTTTATCTTTCAAATTATGTCTCTAAGAAGATCTTAGGCTCAGGCAAACCCTTTTATGGTCCCTATGAACGAAGCTCATCCAACTTTTAGAGTTCGAACTTGGGCTAGGGCTGTGGGATCCGACCATCTTCTTGAGGTTCCACCTACCCCCACTAACCCTAACTGTGAGAGTGACCCTTTTATTCTGTTACCTTAAAGGGATGCTACTAATGCTGAGTTTCATCGCTCTATCATCCTCTTAACTCAATTAGTAGCCTCTTAATCAGAGCGTAGTACTCTGGCTACCATTTCTTCTGAGGCCACAAGAATTGGCCAATTTATGAGGTTGAGCCCTCCTATATTCTTTGGTACAAAGGTTGAGGAAGATCCTCAAGGATTCATTGATGAAATGGAGAAAATCTTTTGAATCATGCATGCTTTGGAAATTTAGGCCATTGAGTTTGCTTCCTACTAATTGAAAGATGTAGCGTGCTAGTGGTTTGAAGGGTGGGAGTTTTCTAGGGGTGTTGATGCTAGCACCGCCATGTTAGAGGATTTCTCCAAGGCTTTTCTTGTCTGCTTCTTTCCTCAATAGTTGAAAGTTGCTAAGGTAGAAGAGTTACTAAACTTGAAATAAGAGAGGATTTTCTTTAAGAGTATGCCATGAAATTCCATAAATTGTCAAGGTATGATTTTGAGATGGTTTCTAGGATAAGTGATAAAATGCGTAAGTTTGTCTTAAGATTGTCCCGTGAGCTAGTTCTTGAAAGCAAGAAGGCCTTGTTGATTGAAAACATGGACATCTCTAGGTTGGTTGTTTTATGCAACAAGTGGAAGATGAGAAGAAGAAGCAAGTTGAGATTAGCGAGAGGCAAGGGAAAATGTTTAGGCCTTCCAAGCATAGTGGTAGGGATGGTGGCAAGTGTCCATGAAAGAAGTGGGGGAGTTCGGGTTTGTTCTCCTCGACTAGTTTTCACTCTCCTTACCCAAAGTTTTTAGTTGGTTGTCACTCTCAATTAGTGGTAGGTCCTTTCAATAGGGTGCCTAATTTTAGATTAGTGGTGCCTAGCTGGCTCTACCCCACCCTCCTTGCAGATTCTATTGTCAGAGTTATCATGGTCAATATGAGAAGGAGAGAGGTAGGTGTTTTTATTGCGGTTAAGTTAGGCACATGCAATGAGAGTTCCCCTCTCTGATGGCTACTTTGGCCAATAGGGTCCCTATTGCTACTCTATTTACTCCTACATGAAATGATGCTTTGTCTGCTTCTACTACTATTTTTGGCACCGACACTGGCCAGAACCACTTGTTTGCACATGTTACTCGCCAAGATTTTGAGGTGTCTCCTGATATTGTCATGGGTATGTTGAGACTTTTATCTCATAATTTGTATTATTTTCTTGATCTAGGATATACTCTTTCTTATGTTACCCCATAAGTGGCTGTGCATCTTGATTGTGGTCCCGAGAGTCTGTAGGTACCTTTTTTTCTAACCTAGTAGAAGACTCTGTGGTTGTTAGAAGAGTCTATAAGGGGTGTTTGATATCTATTGGTGGTAGGGATACTCTTGTAGACTTGATAGAGTTGGACATGGTCGATTTTGATGTTATTTTGGAGATTGATTGGTTGCATTATTCATATTATCGAACCCGTAGGGTCATGTTCAAATTCCTTAGTGAGTCGGTCATTATATGGGAAGGTGGTTCCTTAGTGCCTAAGGGAAGGTTCATCTCTTATCTTAAGGCCCGAAATTTGATTTCAAAGGGGTGTTTGTATTATTTGGTTTGAGTTAATGAGTTTCCTTAGGTGTTTCCTAATGTTTCTCCCAATAGAAAAATTGATTTTGGGATTAATCTTGTTCCAGACACTTGTCTGATCTCTATTCCTTCTTATAGAATGGTTCCAACGGAGTTGAAAGAACTTAAGGATCAATTGAAGGACCTTTTAGCTAAAGGTTTTATCCATCCTAGCATGTCTCCTTAGGGTGGTCCCATGTTGTTCATGTGCAAGAAAAATGGTTCCCTTCATATGTGCATTGATTATCATCAGTTGAAAAAAGTGATCGTAAAGAAAAAATATCCTCTTCCTAGGATCGATGATTTGTTTGATCAACTTTAGGGTGAAAAGTGATTCTCCAAGATTGATCTTAGATCGGGTTATTATCAAATTAAGATTAGGGAAGCAAATATTCGTAAGACTACCTTTAGAACCCGGTATGGTCACTATGAGTTTCTTGTCATGTCCTTTGGATTGACAAATGCCTCGACGACATTCATATATTTAATGAATAAAGTTTTCATCTGTTTTTAGACATATTTGTCATTGTCTTCATAATGATATCTTAGCGTATTCCAAGAGTGAGGCGGATTATGTAGATCATCTCTGCGTCGTGTTACAAACTTTGAAGGATGATCATTTATATGCCAAGTTCTCCAAGTGTGAGTTTTGGTTGAGAGCTATGGATTTTCTTGGCCATGTCATCTCTAGTGAAGGGATCATAGTGGATCCCCAAGAGGTTGCAGTGATTAAGAAGTGGCCTAGACCTACAACTCCTACCAACATTCGGAGCTTCTTGGGTCTAGCTGGTTATTATAGAAGGTTTGTAGATAGTTTGTCTATTATAGCTGCCCCATCAACCAAGTTGAACTAAAATAAGTTTAAGTTCTTGTGGTTCGATATGTGGGAGGGTAGTTTTGAGAAGTTGAAAAATAAATTAACTTCGGCTCTTATTTTGGCCTTGCCCAAGGGTAGTGAGGGTTTTGTGGTTTATCATGATGCTTTTTGAGTTGGTCTTGGTAACATATTTATGAAACATAGTAGGATGGTAGCCTATGCTTCTAGGAAACTAAAAGTTAATGAGAAGATTTACCCTACTCATGAATTAGAGTTGTTAGCCATGGTCTTCGTATTGAGGATTTGGCAGCATTTTCTTTATGCTGTTCATATCGATATCTTTTTCGATCATAAGAGCCTTCAATATGTGTTTACTCAAAAGGAGTTAAATCTCTGGCAAAGAAGGTGGCTTGAGCTATTGAAAGACTATGATATAAGTCTTCATTACCATCCTACTAAGGTAAATGTAGTCGCCGATGCTCTTAGTAGATTGTCCATGGGAAGTTTGGTCCATATAGATCAGGATAAGTAGGAATTGGTATGGGATGTTCACTGCTTGGAAAATCATAGAGTTTAACTTGAGGACTTCAAGAATGGTGGTGTATTTGTGTGTACGGTATCTCAATCATTGGTTGTTGTTGAGATAAAGGAAAAGTAAGTCTTGGACCCTAATTTGGTAAAGATCAAGAGTAATGTGGGTCAACACATGGTTGAGAAATTTGTGATTGGTGGTGATGGTATCTTGTGATACCAAGGTAGGCTATATGTTCTCGACGTTGATGGATTGAGGGAAAAAAGCATAGCGGAGCTCATGAATCTTGGTATGCTATTCATCCTGGTTCCACCAAGATGTGTTATAACCTTAGAAAGTTCTATTGGAGGAGTGGTATGAAGCGTGAGATAGCTAGCCATGTGGCAAAGTGTATGGTGTGTCAACATGTGAAAGTTTAACACATGAGGCCCGGTGGTTTGTACCAAGAGATTTCCTTGCCCGAGTGGAAGTGGGAGGTAATTAATATGGATTTCATTACCGGTCTTCCTAGATCATGGAATCAAGGTGATTCTATTTGGGCCATTGTTTATAGAAGAACCAAGCCTGCTAATTTCTTACCCAAGAGGACTAATATTTTGGAGGAAGATTATGCCAAGTTGTATCTTGTGGAGATCGTAAAGTTGCATGATGCTCTAATGTCTATTATCTTAGATCATGGTCCTCCATTTTCATCCCATTTTTGGATGTCGTTCCAAAAGGGTTTGGGTACTAGAGTGTTCCTTAGTACCGCTTTCCACCCATAAATGGATGGGCAAGTGGAGAGAACTATCCAAACCCTAGAGGATATGTTTCGGGCTTGTATAATCGATTATGGTAGTAGTTGGCATGACCACTTGCCTTTGATTGAGTTCACCTATAATAATAGCTACCACTCTAGTATTATTATAATAATACCATATAATAATATCGTAGGAGATGTTGATCTCCTATTGGGTGGTAAGAGGTTGGCGAGGGTAAGTTGCTTGGCCACAATCTAGTTTAAGCCTCAAAGAAGGTGAAGGTGATTCGTGATATTTTGAAAACCACTCAAAGTTGCCAAAAGTCCTATGTGAATGTGAGGCGTAGGGACTTAGAGTTTAGTGTTGACGAATGGGTATTCTTGAAAGTATCTCCCATAAAGAGAGTGATGCAATTTGGTAAGAAGGGGAAGCTTAGTCCCCGGTATGTTGGTCTCCACTTGATTGTGAAGAGGGTTTGCAATGTTGCCTATGAGTTAGAGTTGACATCCAGAATGAACTCCATTCACCCGATTTTCCACGTCTCTTTGTTCTATAAATACGTGGGTGATCCTTCGTTGGTTATTCCTTTGGAAAATGTCAATGTTCTGGACTCCTTGTCCTATGATGAGGTCTCATTGAGGAACTTAGATCATCAAGTTCAACGATTGAAAATGAAAGAAGTTGATTCGGTGAAGGTTATATGGATGAATCAGAAGTTTGAGGAGGCTACTTTAGAGGCGGAGGAGGACATGAAGTCCAAGTATCCCCATTTTTTTCTATCCCAGAAATTTGTTATTGAGGTATGTGGTATTATTTTTGCTTTGAATTGTGTATTGAGTTGATAATGGTTTCAAGTCCCTAAACTTTGAAGGAGCCATGTGGCATCATTAAAGGAAGGGTTTGAATCGCCTAGTGAATGAAATAAATGAGTTATTGAATAATCATGGCATGTGTTGTGTTGTATTCTTGTTGTTGTGTGCTCATTTTAACTTGTTGAAATTTGCTTTGATAAGTGATAAAGTGTTAACCCGTGTATATGCTTGCCTTACATCTCATTCCAGATGAATGATCCAAGTAGGGGAGAATTGAAATACCTAGACTTTGAACACTGAAAAATAACTTTATTTTTGTGTCTCTGAGTTGGGTAAGACTAGAGACTTGAGTTGTACCCTTGATCATGACTCGTACCCATCTTTCCACCTCGTATCCTAGGCAGTATGGTTAGGGTCACTCGGTGTCCTAGCTATAAGAGACCCCTCCTCAATCTACCCTATGTATATGAGTCATATCTAGGGCAATCATATAGAGTGAGACTTGAGCTTGACATAAACTATCTTGCATACGGTTGAAACTTATGACTAGGGGGTGAGTTGTACCCTTTGGATATGACTCATGGTTGTATTGTCGTACCCTTAATAGTGTGTGTCACCTAGGAGAAGCCTAGGGTAAGAGTTAGGGTACCACTCATATCCTAGAGTACGATTACTAAGGAAATCATATGGGGGGGGGGGGTCGTATCCTTGGATGAGCTAACTTTTCAGCTTTTAACTAAGGACCTTTTGGTCATTTCCCTTGCTTAAAACCCTAACACCTCTCACTATATAAGGCATTTTAGCCTCCTAAGTTTTCATTCTACAAGACTCAAATACTTCTAAACACTCTAAAGGCTTCCTGGATCAACATTAGAGGCTAGGGTTTGGAGGGTTATCATCTAGTGGCAAGAGGGAGTCAACATTCTTGTTTATTCAAGTTGTTTAAGGCATTTACCTATTCCTCTTTCTAAATATCTCTAAACCCATGTATTTCACACTTGGATTAGTAAGTGTACATGGTGGTTTTGAAATTAAATGAAAAGGGTTTTGTTGCTAAATGATGAATAATAATTACTCTTGCTCAGTCTTGTGTTTATTCATGTTATTGATAATGAATTACAAATATGGGTGCTTGTTGTATGTGGTATAACATGTGGTTCATGAGTAACCCTAATCTTGATGATTTTCACCATGAATTGGTCCTTGTAAAAGGTAAGTATATAAGGTGTTTGTTAAAATATCTAAGTTAATTGCCTAGTAAAATTGTTGGTGATGCATTTAACTAGGGCAATGGTCCAATAGTTATGAATGATTTATAAATGAAATTGTGAAGGCATTATGAGCCATGTATTGTGAATTTCATAACCTTGTTGGTTGATGACTAATGAAAGGGTAAGACCCTAAATATAGAGATGAACTTGAATTGTGTATTGAACCAAGTGTGGTGAAAAATGTGATATATTGTGGTTAATGAAATATGAATAGTTTTGTGGGTCTTGAGGTCTACAAATTATATGGTATGATGAATTGAATGAAGGCATTGGCCTATTGAGAAGGTTGAGGAATAAAGGCTCCCATGAGGACCATGTGGTCATGTATAATCTTGAATTTGGCTAAATGAGCCAAAGTCCTTTGTGATATAAATTTTATGTGTGTAAATGTATAAACTAATGGGTCAAGATTTCAAATAGGGACTAAGAACAATGGGCGGTTCAATTTCCTCGTCTAATGACATGGTAGTAATTCAAGTTCCTAGACTAGTGATATGACTAGTGATTTGAGTTCCTAGATCGGTGATAAGACTAGCAATTCGAGTTCCTAGTCCCATGAAACATTGGGTGATTCGAGTTCCTCTTCGAATAACACGGCTAGTGATTTGAGTTCCTAGACCGGTGATATGACTAGCGATTCGTGTTCCTCGTCCAAAGAGATCACTTGAGGTTAGATTACCTAGTCAAATGACACAACTAGTGATTTGAGTTCCTAGACCAGTGATATGACTAGTGATTCAAGTTCCTAGTCTAATGAAATAAAATAGCTAATTATTTGAGTTCCTAGACTCGTGAAACTGCTAGTGATTCAAGTTCCTAGTCCAATGAAATGGCAATGAGATTAGTCAAATAAGCTAACTTGGTTGAAAGTTCTTCACTCCATATCTCATGAATGAATGATTTGAGAATGCATGGTAAGTCGTTTTCCCTTGTTGTATAATATTATCATGTTGTGTATATCCATGTGTATGAGTATATGTTTAAAAATAATGTTGAGTTTTGGTCTCTTGGTTAGCATATGATGTTCCTATGTGTAAGGATAAGTGTATCAATGTGAATGATGATAATATATTGACTTCTTGTTAAATGATGATGTTATTTTCTCTTTACCCTTGAGTTACATGCTAGCGTTCCAACTGCTAACCATCTTCAAATGCTATGTCCCCACATGACATAAGGGTCGGAGCATCATTTCCTCCCACATAGTATTAATTGATCAAAGCGGTTTATGCACTGAATTTGAAGTGGTGAGCTTTCTTATTTCGGAAGACATTCATCCTTGGTCTCCTATCTTTAGATTTAGTTTATTTTTACTTGGTTTGGCTATCGTTGGGGGCTTGTACTGGCGTAGAAATTTCTAAACTTTGGTTTGTATAGAGGAGTTGTGGATGACTGTGGACTTGGGCATACGCAAGACCCCACAAAATTCTTAGCTTAACTCATTCATTTAAGCTTGTTAAGGGGGCCCTAGACTTAGAAAATTTTAGCTAAGTATCAAGACTTAGAATTATTTTAGCCTTCCAAATTTGGAAAATTTTATTTTCGACCTTCTCGACCTTAGTTAGTCAATTTTTAAATTAATTCATGATCAGGGTCACTTGTAGGTCATCTCAGGCGAGTTTCAGATTTTTTGGACTAGCATAAGGGCCAATTTGGATGCCCAAAATAGTGAAGGGTCATGATAGCCCCGCGTCGCGAAGGCCAGTCAACCAGAGTAAGGGTCGCACCACAATGGATACTTGACCCAAGTAGGGGTCGCAACACAAGAGTAGCCTTATTCAGTATTATTTTAATACGAGTTGTAGGGGAAAATAGGTCATTTTCCCCACCTCTATTCAACCTTAACACGAAATTAATCAGCCTATAGGGCAAAATCTCATTCTTTACTCATAAACTCTCTCAAGAGCAATCTCATCAAGTTCAAGAATTCAAGTCTCAAGAACTCATTTCAATCTTCTTGAAAGTAGTAGTCTAGGTATGTGAAGTGTTCATCCAAGGGTTCCTTCCACCCTTGGAGTCCAAGAAACTATTTTTTTAACTTCAAGTGTATGGATTTCATGAATTCCATGTTGGGTTTGATTATATCCATGTTTATAGTGATTAATTTAGATTCTAATCCATGTTTTATGATAAATTTCATGTGAGGTTAATTAATATGTATGTAATATCATAAGGATCTATGTAAAAGCCTTGAAATTGTCAATGGGAATTTGAATTATGATGTTTACTTGTTGTTTAGTGTTATGTGTATATGTATTCTCACCAAGTGCTTGATGAATTACTTATGTGAACTAATAAGGGAAAGAGATCATGTCATGTTAGCTTATGTGCAAGTTGTATCATGCAAGTGTTTGATAAAATGTTTCCATGAATGAGTTTTGAACAAGTGCACATGATTATGCTTTTCAAGCTTATGCAATGATTCACCTTGCATGCTATCGAGTCCTGGGGGTATTCAATATCCCAAAACTTAGCTGTTTACCTAGAGCTTCAGTCAGTTACAAAACTTAGGAAAATCTCAATAGTATTCATAAGTCAGTCATAATATTCTGTTCAGAACTCAGTAGTACTCAGTCAGCTAATAGAATTTAGTATTATTCTGTCAGTCTACGGAACTCAGTGAACTCAGTTTAGTTCAGTCAAACAGTACGATCGATAATAGTTTAGTCCAGCCTAGTACAGTTTAGAATTTAGTCTAGTGTTTATTTTATTGGGAGTAGGATTCAGCATCGAGTAAACCCAAGGATGGGGACTCACCTGCTAGTAGAGGGTGTAATACTTAAAAGTAGTCCTTATGTTCCAAAACTACGTAGCTAGCAAAGGTTGAGACATCAACCTGCCAGTTAAGGGTACCACTATTCTCGTTTAGAGCACTTTCCAGATGAGGCTGACTCAGCACTTGTCCTTACCCGTGGCATGGTATTGACACCCATCCAATTGGGGTTGGAGGTTGGACCCCCAATTAGTTAGAGAAGGGGCATGTCAGTTAGATGATTACTTCCCACAGTCTCATTCTTAGTATAGAACTCAGTTCAGTTCTACAGATTCAAGACTATTAGATACAGTCGCTCAGTTTAGTTCAAAACTCAGTATAGTTCCATAGATTTAAGACTATTAGATATAGTCATTCATTTATCAGTAACTCAGTATCAGTAAACTCAGATATCAGTTAATTAGTATTCAGACTCAGTATCCCATATTATCATGATTTCAGCTACAATATATATATTTATGCATGTACTTTCATTCAGTCATATTCATGATATTTAGTTAGTATTGCTCATGCATATGAACCCATGCATTTTAGCCTACCACATTGAGTATACCAGTATATTCAAAGTAGTGATGCATGCCTTTTTTTACGCTATGATGTCTTATATCATTGGTTCAGACGTGGGGGCTCCCGAGCACCCTTAGCAGTTCAGACTTTCAGAAGTCAGAGTTAGCGGTGATTCCTCATAGTTCGAGCACATAATTATTTTCTTTTAGTATTTCAGTTATCATTTCACATTTAGTAGTTGGAATTAGTTGGGGGCTTGTCCATCAACTCCACAGTTAAGACAGATTAATGGCTTTTCAGACTAGCGTATTTTCAGATAGATATTTTAGTTTTGGTATTGTTATACCATATTCAGTTCTATTTATAGTGTTGAACCTTATGGCCAGTTTCTGCCTGCTTTTTGCATATTTATAGTATTATTATTCAGTTATTGCAGCAGGTACCATACATGAGTCAACTTGTGGTCCTCCAGAATTATGAACACCATGTAGCATTCGGGGTATAAACTTGGGGCGTTACAAACTTGGTATCATATCCTAAGGTTCTATAAAGTCCTAGGAAGTATGAAATCCACATCTAGTAGAGTCTTATGCATGGGTTTGTTGCACGCCATACTTATGGACAGGAGGCTATGAGATGTTTTAGGAATAATTTCCCTTCTTTTAGAATTCATGTCGTACGATTAAGCATGAGCTCTTGTTAAATCTTCTTTCTAATTTAAGTTTTTTTCCGCTTATGGAATATGATTCCAAAGAGAAATAAGGGAAGACGGATGGGCGACCAACCAGAACCTCATCCCGTCCAGCCAGATCCTCTGGATGAATATGTTTCTCACGTCGAATTCAGAGTAGCATTCACCACCCTAGCTTATTTTGTGGCAGTCCAGAATGAACGCCCGACTATTGTTTCGGATAACCCGGTGGCCAATACTGCTGCTGCCTGTATTCGGGACTTCATCCGAATGAACCCTCCATCTTTTTCTGGGTCAAAGTCAGATGAGGACCCACAGGAATTCCTTAATCAGGTGCAAAAGGTTACAAATATTATGGGGATGCCTGCTAGAGAGAGTACTTAGTTGATTGCATATTAGTTGTAGGATATAGATCATGCTTGGTTCAAACAGTGGAAAGAGGAGAGAGAACTGTAGATGCAGGGTCTATAAAATGGGAGGAGTTGCCAATGCTTTTCTAGATAGATGCTTTTCCCTAGAGCTGAGAGAGGCCAAGGTGTTAGAGTTTATCAATCTCAGGAAGAGCAATATGATAGTGAAAGAGTATTCTCTTAAGTTTACTAAACTAGCTAGATACACTCCTTATGTGGTGACAGATAACAGATCTGAGATGAATAAGTTGGTGTCTGGGGTGCCTAGCAGACTGGTCAAGGAGTATAGGACCGCAATGTTAATTAAGGAGATGGACATAGCCAGGCTTATGGTCCATGCTTAGCGGATAAAGGAGGATAAGATAGGGACAAGAAGAGGGGGAACAAGAGAGCGAGGACATGTAGTTTCAACTTTGCTCAGCCTAAGTCAGAGGGTGGGAATCATTCTTAGTTCTGCCTGAAATCCTTAGTTCTATCTCCGTCCTCAGCCAGTACTCTAGTGCTAAAATTCAGAGACGATAATAGAGATAGGGCGCCAGGCCCTAAACCTCATGGTAGTGTCATCAGTTCCCGAACCAATCCCCTTTGTTAGAAATATAGCAGAAACCACCAGGCTATCTACAGAGCCTACAGTGATGCATGTTTTGGGTGTGGCAAGCCAGGACATAGAGTTAGAAATTATCCCCAGTCAGGTTCTCAGGATTAGTATAACCGTCCCCCAGCTCTGGTGGCAAATGCCCAAACAGACTCTATGCTCTTTAGTCCCGACAGGATCAGGAGAGTTCTCCTGATGTGGTCACTGGTATGTTACAAGTTTATCATTCACATGTTTATGCTTTGTTAGATCCAGGAGCTTTTTTGTCCTTCATTACTCCTTATATAGATGTTAACTTCGAAGTCAGTCCTAAAATTCTAGCAGAGCCCTTCTCAGTCTCTACCCAGTAGGTCAATCCATCATAGCCCGGTGGATATACAGGAACTGTCCAGTTATGGTATCTCAGAAAGTTACTTCACCTGACTTAGTCGAATTAAAGATGACCAATTTTGATGTCATTCTCAACATGGATTGGATTCATTCCTACTATACGACAATCGACTGCAAAAATAGAATTGTCCAATTTCAATTTCTAAATGAGCGCATCCTAGAGTGGAGGGGTATTTTTTCAGCACCTAAGGGTCAGCTTGTTTCCTACCTAAGGGAAAGAAAAATGATATCTAAGAGATGTGTCTATCATCTTATACGAGTCAAAGAATCTAGTTTAGAAACTCCTATTCTTGAGTCAGTTCCAGTAGCATGTGAATTCCCAGATATGTTTCCCAAAGATCTTCTCAGAGTTCCTCCAGAAAGGGAAAATTTTGGAATCGATCTCCTTTAAGATACTCAACCCATATCTATTCCACCATATAGAATGGCTCCAGCAGAAATCAAGGAGTTAAAAGAATAGTTGAAGGATCTCCTAGATAAGGGATTCATCAGACCTAGTGTGTCCCCATGGGGTGCACCAGTTCTATTCGAGCATAAGAAAGATGGTTCTCTCAGAATGTGTATTGACTACCGTCAGTTAAATAAACTCATGGTCAAAAACCCAGAATCGATGACTTTTTTGACCAACTTTAGGGCACCAGCTATTTTTCTAAGATAGACCTCAGATCAGGCTATCATCAGCTCAGAGTCAAAGAATGTGACATCCCGAAAATAGCTTTAAGAACTCGATATGGTCACTTCAAATTCTTAGTCATGTCCTTTAGTATTACTAATGCCCCAGCAGCTTTCATGGATTTGATGAACCTTGTGTTCAAGTAGTACTTGGATATGTTCGTCATAAACTTCATAGATGACATTCTTGTCTACTCACACAGTGAGACCATCTTCGAATAGTATTACAGACCCTCAGAAACCATCAACTATTTTCCAAATTCAGCAAGTGTAAATTTTGGCTAAGGTCAGTAGCTTTTCTCGGCCATATAATTTCCGATGATGGCATTAGAGTAGATCCTTAAAAGATCGAAGCAGTGAGAAACTTGCCTAGACCATTCTCTCCATCAATATCAGGAGTTTCTTGGGTTTGGCTAGCTATTACTGAAGGTTTATTAAGGGGATTTCATCTATTACATCTCCTATGTCCAGACTAACTCATAGGAAAGTTAAATTCCAGTGGTCAGATTCTTGTGAAAAGAGTATTCAGGAGTTAAAGACTCGACTCACTATAGCTCCAGTGTTGACTTTATCCGATGGTTCAGATGGCTTCGTTGTGTATTGTGATGCTTCTAGAGTCGGTTTGGGGTGTGTGTTGATGCAGAGAGGAAAGGCTATAGCCTACGCCTCTAGACAACTTAAGCCCCATAAAAGAACTACCCCACTCATGATCTTGAGTTAGCAGCAGTAGTATTTGACCTAAAGATTTAGAGACACTATTTGTATGGGGTACACATTGATATATTCACAAACCATAAGAGCCTCCAGTATGCGTTCTCTCAGAAAAACCTAAACCTCTATCAGAGAAGGTGGTTGGAGTTGCTTAAAGACTATAACATGAGAGTTTTGTACCATTTGGGCAAGGCCAATATAGTGGCTGATGCTCTCAGTAGAATGTCTATAGGTAGTGTTGTTCATGTGGGAGATGATAAGAAAAAGTTAGTTGAGAAGTTCATCAACTTGCTTGACTAGGTGTACACTTAGTCGATTCAACAGAAGGTAGTGTATGGGTGCTAAGTAGTTTAGAATCATCCCTGGTTTTCGAGGTGAAGGAAAAGCAGGACAGAGACCCCAGTCTAGTCAAATTGAAAGAATCAGTCAGAGATCAGAGATAGAGGTTTTCTCCTAAGGGGAGATGGTTTATTGCGTTATCAGGTTCGTTTGTGTGTGCTAAGTATTGATGACTTAAGACAATGAATTCTTGTAGAAGCGCATGGTGTGCGCTAATCTATTCATCTAGAAGCCACTAAGATGTACCATAGCTTGTAGGAGATCTATTGGTAAAGTGGGACTAAGAGAGACATTGCAGAGTTGTGGATAAGTGCTCAATATGTCAGTAGGTTAAGATTGAGCATCAGAGGCCATGTAGGTCCATGCAGGAGTTTAGCATTCCCATGTGGAACTGGGAAGAAGTGAACATAGACTTTATGATGGGTTTGCCTCGTACTCGACGCTAGCATGATTCAATTTATGTCATTGTAGATAGGATGGCTAAATCAGCTCATTTCCTTCCAGTCCATACCTCTTATTTAGCCGAGGATTTAGTCAGATTACACGGTGTTCCATTGTCCATTATCTCATATAGAGGTACCCAGTTCACCTCTTATTTCTGGAAGGCATTCCAAAAGGGTCTTGGTACCTGAGTTCACCTCAGTACAACCTTTCATCCTCAGATAGATGGTCAAGTAGAAAGGACCATTCAAACTTTAGAGGTTATGCTACGAGTGTGTAAAATAGACTTTAAAGGTAATTGGGATGACCACTTGCCTTTGATCGAATTCGCATATAATAATAACTATCATTCTAGCATTCAGATGGCGCTGTTTGAGGTATTTTATGAGAGGAGGTGCAGATATCCTATTGGTTGGTTTAAAGTAGGTGAGGCCACAGTGGTAGGGCTTGACTTGGTATTTGATACCTTAGAGAAAGTTCAGTTGATCCATGAAAGGCTTAAGATAGCTCAGAGCCGATAGAAATTGTATGCAGATGTGCGTAGAAAGGATCTCAAGTTTGAGATTGGTGATTATACGTATTTGAAAATCTCTCCTATGAAAAGTGTGAAGAGGTTTGGCAAGAAAGGGAAACTCAGTCCTCGATATGTCGGTCCTTACAAAATTCTCAGCCATTTCGGAAAGGTAGCTTACGAGCTTGAGTTAACTTCAAATTTTTCTCTACTTCATCCAGTGTTCCACATCTCCTTGATTAAGAAATGCATAGGCGACCCAGGAACCATAGTCCCGATAGAGGACATAGATATCCAGAATAGTCTCTCTTATGAAGAGGTTCCAGTCGAAATCCTTGACTATCAGATTCGCAGACTAAGGACAAACAAGTCCCTTTAGTCAAAGTTCTTTGGAGGAATCAGTCTATTGAGGGAGCTACTTAGAAAGCAAAAAAAGATATGCGGACCAAGTATCCTCACCTATTCTCCGAAAACTCAGACTTAACTCAAGGTAACAGTTTTTCTTAAAAAACTTACTCAGTTCCAGGCTCAGATATTCCTCGCAAACTTGGTATCAGTTACCATTGCATATTCAGTCATGCATTCATGAATCATGTTTAGTCATGTACTCATGCATCAGACATGCATATTCAGTATCTATAAACTCAGCTTATCAGTAATATCAGTTACAAAATCATGCATTAGATTTGTTTGTTCAGGATGAAATTCCAGTATAACAGTAGTCTCAGCCATGAAATTATGTTTCAGTTGTGTATGTCCACTATGTACTTAAAGTCTGTCGGTTCTTCCATCTTAGTCAGTCTCATTTGAGGATGAATATTCCTAAGGGGGAGATATTGTAAGACCCCGCAAAATTCTTAGCTTAACCCAGTCCTTTAAGCTTGTTAAAGGGGTCCCAGACTTAGCAAATTTTAGCAAAGTATCAATACTTAGAATTATTTTAGCCTTCCGAATTTGGAAGATTTTATTTTCAACCTTCCCAGGCTTAGTTAGTTAATTTTTAAAGTGATTCATGATCAGGGTCACTAGTAGGTTATCTCAGGTAAGTTTTGGATTTTTCGGACGAGCGTAAGGGCGAATTTGGATGCTCAAAATAGTGAAGGGTCATGATATCCCCACATCGCGAGGGCCAGCCAGCCCAAGTAAGGGTCGCACTGCAAAGGCTACTTGACCCGAGTAGGGTTTGCATCGCGATGGCTAGTTGACCCAAGCAGGGGTCGCGATGTGAGGGCAACCCTGTTAAACATTATTTTAATATGGGTTGTGGGGGTAAATGGGTTAGTTTCCCCACCTTTATTCAGCCTTAACACAAAATTAATCACCCTATAGGATAAAATCTCATTCTTTACTCATAAACTCTCTCAAGATCAAGCCATAGCCTAATCAGGTTTAAGAATTTAAGCCTAAAGAACTCGCTTCAATATTCTCAAAAGTAGTAATCAAGGTATGTAAAGTGTTCATCCAAGGGTTCCTTCCACCCTTGGAGTCCAATAAACTATTTTTTTACTTCAAGTTTATGGATTTCATGAATTCCATGTTGGGTTTCATTATATCCATGTTTATAATAATTAATTAGGATTCTAATACATGTTTTATGATATGTTTCATTTTTAAGTTAATTAATATGTATGTAATGTCATGAGAATCCATGTAAAAGACTTGAAATTGTCAATGGGGATTTGAATTACGGTGTCTACTTATTTTTCAGTGTTATGTGCATATGTATAATCACCAAGTACTTGATGAATTACTCATGTGAACTAATAAGAGAAAGAGATCGTGTCATGTTATCTTATGTGTAAGTTGTATCATGCAAGTGTTTGATAAAATGTTTCCATGAATGAGTTGTGAAAAAGTGCACATGATTATGCTTTTCAAGCTTATGCTATGATTCGCCTTGCATGATATCGAGTCCTGGGGGTATTTAATACCCCAAAACTTAGAAATTTAACCAGAGCTTCAGTCAGTTACAGAACTCAGGAAAATCACTGTAGTATTCATAAGTCAGTCACAATATCTTTTTCAGAACTCAGTAGTACTTAGTTAGTTATAAGAATTCAGTAGTACTCTGTCAGTCCATGAAACTCAGTGAATTCAGTTCAGTTCAGTCAAACAATATGATCAGTAATAGTTTAGTCCATCCTAGTACAGTTTATAATTCAGTTTAGTGTCTATTCAGTTAGGAGTAGGATTCAGCACCGAGTGAACCCAAGGATGGAGACTCACCTTCCAGTAGAGGGTGTAATCCTTAAAAGCAGTCCTTGCATTCTAGAGATACATAGCCAGCGTAGGTTGAGACATCAACATGCTAGTTGAGAGTTTATGAGATGATCTATCTGCCAGTTGAGGGTACCACCATTCTCATTCAGAGCACCTACCAGATGAGGGTGACTCAACACTTGTCCTTACCAATGGCACGGTATTGACACCCTTCCAATTGAGGTTATAGGTTGGACCCCAAATCAGTTAGATAATGGGTATGTCGACTAGATGATTACTTCCCACAGTATCAGTCTCAGATTCAGTCTCAATATAGAACTCAGTTCAGTTCTACAGATTCAAGACTGTTAGATACAGTCACTTAGTTTAGTTCAAAACTCAGTACAGTTCCACATATTTAAGACTTTCAGATATAGTCATTCATTTATCAGTAACTCAATATCAATATACTCAGATATCAGTTAATCAGTATTCAGATTCTGTATCAAGTGTTATCATGATTTCAATTATAGTATTCGTATTCATGCATGTACTCTCATTCAATTATATTCATGATATTCAGTTAGTATTTTTTATGCATATGAACCCATGCATTTCAACATACCTCACTGAGCATATCAGTATATTCAAAGTACTAAAGCATGCCTTTCTTTTATGCTATGATGTTTTATATCATAGGTTCAGATGCATGGGCTCCCAAACACCCTTAACAGTTTAGACTTTCAGCAGTCAGAATTAGCAGTGAGTTCTCATAATTCGAGGACATGATTGGTTTATTTCAATATTTCAGTTATCAGTTCACTTTCAGTAGCTGGAGTTAGTTGGGGGCTTTTTCCATCAACTCCACAGTTCAGACAGATTAGAGGTTTTTCAGACTTGAGTATTTTCAGACAAATATTTCAATTTTGGTATTGTTATACCGTATTCAGTTCTATTTACAGTGTTAAATCTTATGGCCAGTTTCTATCTACTTTTTGCATATTTACAGTATTATTATTCAGTTATTGCAGCAGGTAGTAGACATGGGTTAGCTTGTGGTCCTCTGGGATTATGAGCACCGTGTAGCATTTGGGGTACAGACTTAGGGCGTTACAGCATATTGGGCTAGTGTGTTGATAATTATCTTATTATTATGGTTGGGTTGTATCCGACCCTTGTGGATTGTTGTTGATGGATAGGTTGGGTTATGGGATGACCTTCGGTGCATGTGTTCTTGAGGTTCCCATTCGACATGGCTTGGTTTCAGGTCGTGTCAACCTTTATATTAGGACTATTGATGGCTTGCTATACATCTAGGAGTTGATCTAGATACCTTAGCCTTGTCCTAGGTAGAAGTTGGACTTAGAATGTATTTGGGGAATTAAAAGGGGGTTCTTGACCCTCTTTAAGTTTGGATTGTTGTAGTTATTTTGAATACCTTATACGCTTGTTAAATGCCTCGAAAATGATCCCTTAGAGCATGTAGGCTAACCTTGGTAGTAAATTATGATGATTCCATTATAACTAATGTTATTATTGATAATGTCATAATGACCTACTATTTAGGCTAGTAAAGGGCCCCATGACCATGTAATAAATTAAGTCATGGATTTGCTATTGCTCAAGTTATTAATTAACTTTCTTTATGCTAATGGTGGGCCAATGAATAGGTCACTTCAATACCACTACTCATGATAATGCTTATGGTTTTTGTCATGGTCTAAAGGACTAGATTATTGGCTTATATTATAGAATAGTCAAGTTACCTATGTATGTATACTTATTGATAATGTGACATTAATGATGAACGAGGAAATATAGAGTTATGCTCTTTTGCTTCTCTTTTTATGTTCTTTACTTTATCCCTCACGGGGCTTGTCATTTACTTTAGCCCCTTGTGAGGCTTGTTCTTTATTATCGATATTAATTTGCCTATTGTGAAAATATTGACACCTGATGTGTTGTGGTAACACGACACTCTCGATGCTTAAAACCATGAAATTATTCTTATACTTAGGTTATTTTGGTTGATATGGTGTGGTTTGTTGCTTGTTGCAGGTGAAACAAGTCTACAATAGCGTTGGAATGTAATTGGAAGAAAAAGACCTAAAAAAGACCAAGACTACAGATTATACGAGTCACTATATGAGTTGCCAACATATCATACAACTTGTAGGTTGACTCGTAAGGACAACAAAAGGAAAGCCAAGAAGAAAACTAAGTGAAGGAAAGATACGACTCAAGTATATAGGTCGTAAGATGAGGATATGAGTCATGTAAGTAAACCATACAAAGAACAAAAATCAAGGAAACAGTTCAGAGTTGAAGTCTCTGAAGAGTATGAGTTGGAAGTTTGACTACGACTTATATGGACAAACCGTAAGCAGACCAGTATTCAGAGCATGAAAGAAAGAAGTCCCAGGTGGATACGAGTAAAGGCCATGAGTCGTATGATCAAGGTACAACTCATGAGCTAAAGTCATAAAAAAATAGAAAGTTAAAGCCTGGAAGATCAGACATTGGAATGGATATGAAAGGCATAATAAGACTCGTAAGAAGACCTTTCGAGTGGACGAACGAGTCGTACCTTGTGCTGACATTACTTTTCCTTTTTCATTTTTATTAGGATTGCTGGGTTATTTGGAGATACTGTAAATACCCTAGGATTTATATTTTATTAAGTTACATTCTTTGACATTCTCTTAGGTTCTTTGATACTCCATTACATATTTTACATTATTCTTAAGATTTTTGGGTTATTATTCAATTTAAGACTTTGAATTTTATTCATCTTATTCTTGTTTAATTAATTACTTGAATTCTTTATTATTATCATGGATTTTTTGGATAAACATGAGTGGCTAATCTCCCTAACTTGGGTCGCGGAAACCCTGGCGGATTAGCTACGTAAAGAAAGTGGGATACTCATCTATTCTAAAGATTATGCATATATCTTAGTCTTTTTCATATTAATTGAACTCAGATATACTGCAGAATCTTGGGCGCAAACATCCTTACAACGGTGTTTGTGATTAGGAAAAAAGGATTAAGACAATAATTTGAGAGTCACATCTAGGGGTGACAATTTCAGCTCATATTTGTGAAAAGAGTCCATTTAACCCATATTTAGTGAATTGGATCACTCATATTTCAAATGGGTAAATATGGACTTCAAATCATTTTAAAAGCTCATACAAATATGGACAAAATGGGTAAAATATGGGTACCCATTTAAACACAGAGATCACCCACCTATGCTTAAAGTTTCAGTTTTTTTCCATTTCTAGTTTCTTTTCTTCTTCTTTTTTTCTTTATATTTTCCTTTAATTTACTTTTTTTCTTTTTCATTTTTTTTAATGTTTTTACTCATTCCTTATAATTTCTTTTTTTCTTTCTCATTTTTTCATCTATTTTTCTATTTTTTTCTTTTTATTCCTTTTTCTTTGTATTTTTTTTTTTTGCTTTCCCCTTTCTCATTCTCATTTCATCATTCGTATTCTCTTGAGACCTACATGGTTTAATAAATATAAGCTTCTAATTATCTCATTTAGCCTATATAATTCGTAACATCTCTTATCAATTAAATATAATCCAAAGTCTCACTCCTTTATTATTACTTTTTTCTAATTTTTATTTCTCTTTTTTTTTTTTGGTTTTTTCTTTCTTTTTCCTTTAATTTACCATTTTTTTATTTTTTCCTATAATTTACTTTTTTTTTCTTTTTTATTTTTTCCACTTATTTTTTACTCGTTTCTTACACTTTTTTTCTTTCTTTTTTTTTTTCATCATTTTTTTCTTTTTCAATTTTATTTCTTTGCATTCTTTTTTTTTGTATTTCCGTTTCTCCCTTTTTCATTCTTGGTTCATCATTTTTCTTATTTTTTAATATTCTTTTCCTCATTTTTTTTGTCATTGCATTTTATATTTTTTAGTTTAAATTTATTTGTATCATACTATATATTTCAAATAAATTTATTATTTGTATTTGAATAGTTTAGTTATCAATATGTGCAATTTATCATTTGTATTTATATACAAATAAATATATCAATTAAAATCAACATGGGTTGTGATGCAGTGGATGAGGCTGCTCAACCCTTAATCAGAGGTTGAGGGTACGACCCTGATTGTGGAGAAAACTCTATTGGGAGCACTGCCACCTTAATGGGCCCTGCAACGCCCGATCCGGATTAGTCGGGGCTCCAATGCAGGCACCGAACACCGGATGAAAAACCAAAAAAAGCATATGAATTAATTATATTTTTTTGAGACTAAAATATATATAGCTGAAGATCCACATAGCCCTTGAATTATAAATGTTGGGAGAATATAAATGAATATGCGCTTATGGTATTTTCGTTATCATAAAAAAAGAAGGAAACCAAAAATAAAAAAAAAGTAGAAAGAGAGGTAGAAGTTAGAGATAGAGGAGAGAAAAAAGTGTAAAGAAAGAATTGAAGAAAAATATACAAAAAAATCAAAAAAGAAAAAATAATGAAAAAGGACAAAAGAAAAAAGAAAAAAGATGATGGTGAAAACAAATATACTGAGTGGTTACGATATTTTAGTCATCATTCATAATTTGTAGTCGACTTAACCTTGTTCTTCGAAAATAAAAAAAATATAAAACATATAATACAACCAAAAATGAAAAAAATGAGAAAGAAGTAAAAATAAAAAAAAATAAAAAAAAAGGAGACTAAAAAGGAAAAAAAAAAAGAGAAACAAAAGGTAGAGGGTAGAGATAGAAGAGAAAAATAAAGAAATGACAAAAAATGAAAAAAGAAAAAAAAAAAAAAGAAAACTAGAGGCTACATATAGAAGAGATACAAAAAAAACTAAAAGGAAAAAACTATAAAAAAAAAAGAAATGGGAAAAAAGTCAAGTTGATATAATATAAAAAATTTAAGTTTTTGACTTGGGAGTTAAAGTGGGTTGAAACCATTTTTACCCAATCCTTCTTTGACCAAATCCATATTTACCCATATTTATATGGACGGATTATAATCCAAACCATTTTTACTCGATCCATATTTAACCAGTCCAAATCCAATCCAATCCGCCTGTTTGCCACCCCTAGTCACATCCATCTTATTATTCCATCTTCTCATCTAATCAACTTGGGACTCAAAAGGTGAAAGTTGAACTAAAGTCATAGACAAGGAGCAATAAGCCGACGCCGTGAGACTCACAAGGTAAATGGTGAGATTTATCAACACATGTACAAGATAGGTTGTAATGCATATCTTGTTGACTTTAAATACAGAGCAGCAGAATAGGTGGATTGAACACGAGAAATTTATGGAGTTTAGAAGCCAGGGGGAACACAGTCATAGTGTTCTTCTTCTATTGCTTACAACTCAAGCATTAGAGATTTGGTTACTATTTATGATTGATTTTCAAATCCCCCATATATTTTTCCGCACTGCTCATGGATTACATCAACTTTAAGCAACTGTTCAACATTTTTCCTATGGTTTTGACCCCAACCTAGTTGGATTACTATATTTGGTATCGATCGCAACATACTTTTTTTAGAGGTTAGTTTTAGGCGACATCAAATTTTGGTGTCGTTGCTAGGGAAGACGGTTTGAGTAGTTAATTGAATTGGTGAAGTTCGTAGGTTTTATTCTCTATTATTGATTTGTCATATGTTGGTGTATGTCAAACACTAGGAGAAGAGATAATCCATTACTCCGTTTTGATCCAGAGCCTGAAGAATTATTCAAACACTAAAAAGGATGTCAGGTTAGGTTTGTGATGATATTCCTACTAGGGTTTAAGACCCTCGCCCTCCACCTTTTGATCCCAACGTAGAACTTCAATATGCTCCAGGTGATACATAGAATATTGCAGATTTATGAATGGAATAATTAATAGTTGCTATTAAGGAAGAGAGAAGAGTAGCTAAGGAGGCCTGATTAGCTGAAAAGACTAGTTTAGTTTAGGAAAGAGGACTAGCCAGACCATGTCAAGTAGTTGAGTGTAGAGAAAAATTTCAGAGAAGCAGAGCTCAATTGATTCTTGCATATCAATGCTTGCACCCATATAATGATGAAGAGGATATGAGTTATATTGAACCGGCTGAGACAGGAGCAATCATTCTTCCTACTTTACCACCCAATATGAAGTTTGATATTACTAGCGCTATGATCTAATTGTTCAATTTGAAAGGTGTGTTTTTGGGATCAACTACTGATGTTTCAAACACGCATCTTGCTAATTTTAGTGGGATTTACACGTCATATACTATTCTAGGGGTGGATCAGGATACTTTAAAATTAAGGTTGTTCCCATTTTCATTGATAGGTGAGTCATCACTATGGTTAGGGGAACTTCCATAAGATTTAATTACTACTTGGTATGAGTTGCGTAAATAGTTTCTGAATAAATTTTTCCCTCATGCAAGGATGCCACAATTGAAAGATGAAATTCATAACTTTAGACAGTTACTTGTAGAATCTTTGAATGGGGCGTGTTTTAGATTCAAGAACAAGCTTAGCACAATACCTAATCATAGAACCAGAGGGTCAAATTTATTGAAAATCTTCTACAGATCACTGAATATCAGTTCTAGAGCAATGGTAGATACTGTTTTGGAAAGTGCATTTATGTATCTTTGAAGGGATGCTGAGTAGAATATGCTTGATGATATTTTAGTAACCAATAGAGGTTGTCATACTAGAGATACTGAGCGTGGTGCAGGCACATATGCTATTGGAGCAGCTGATAATTATGGAGCTGGTTAGGATTTGGTACCATAAGAGGTTGCATAGCTTCGAACAGATATTGGGCTACTTACAAAACAATTTGTAACAATGAGTGCTGAGAAAGTGAATGTATTTGAGACACAAAGATCTACATCTAGAAATTCAGATATTGAATATAAAGAGGAATAGAAGTATCTCGATCATAGTTTGGCGGATTTTTGGGCCCAATGGCAAGGAAATCAAGGTCAGAACTATTATAATAAATGATATAGAGATAAAAGTAGAGAGAGAGATGGTGATTGCTAGCAAAAAAATGACTACAAGGAGAAAAATGTAAAGTACATCCCACTAGGTAGTCATGATTTAGAATCCATAATGGAGATACTTTTGGCAAAACTAGTCAAAGGTCAAGAGAGTTAAGAGAGTTTTCTTAAGGATATTAAGGCAGACCTGTTAGGGATGAATCAGAAAGTTGAGTCATATGCTACCACAATCAAATAAATGGAGAAGAAGTATGGCTAGATGTTATCCATATTAAATTAAAGACAACCTATCACTCTTCCTTGTAACACGATTGCAAATCCTAAGAACGATGGTCATTGTCATACCATTACTTCTCAGAGTGGTAAAACCACTACAGATCCACTTGTACCTACAATTGATGAACAAAATAATGATGATGATTATGTTTATGAGGAGAGTAGTAGAAAGAAAGATAAAAGAGAAGATGAGGTCGAGGAGCCTATTTTAAAGACCATCCTGAGACGTTATCCTCTTTTTTCTCAAAGGCTAAAAAAGAAACAAAAATAGGGTAAGTATTAGGAGTTTTTGTCTATGTTAAAGAAGCTATCAGTCAATATCCCACTTGTAGAGGCCTTAGAGAAAATGCCAGGATATGATTAATTCATGAAATATTTGATTACGAAGAAAAGGTTAGTCAGTTATAAGCCAGTCGACAATTTTTATTATTGCAGTTCTGTAGCTACTAGATTATTAGTAGAGAATAAAGAGGATCCTAGTGCTCTCAATGCACCATTGGATCTTTCAATTTCACTCGTACGTTATGTGATTCGGGTGCTAGCATCAATCTCATGCCATTAATAGTGTTTAAATAATTAGGAGCTTCTAAACCAACCATGATGAGACTAGTGATAGCAGAAAAGACTATGAAAAAGCCAGTTGGTATTATATATGATCTATTGATAAAGGTGTTTTCTTTCATCTTTCTTGTTGATTTAATAATATTAGACTGTGAAGTGGACTTTCAAGTCCCAATTATCTTAGGAAGACTATTCTTGGCTACAGGAAGGACGTTGATTGATTTAGAGCTAGGACATCTGCTGTTGAAACTCAATGATGAATGAGTGATATTCAATATATGTAAATCCATAAAGCAGCCTGATAAATTAAGAGTGGTATCGGTGATTAATATGCATGATGAGAAGGTAAATCAATTCTATGATGTTGATTCAGTGACTATTTGGGATAATGCTTCTGATGTTGTTTCTATTAACAAGAGGTTGGGTATTGAAGCACTAGTATCCGTGATCATGAACTTCAACAGTAATGGTATTGATGATTATGATGAGATGGTATGTGCACTCTATGGGAGTAGTTCTTATACTTATGCACCCAAGAAGATTGATTTGGATTTGAAAAATACAACCACTCTACCTATTTGCCCATTGATTGAGGATACACCCATCTTAGAGTTAAAGGCCCTTCCCTCTGATTTGCAATATGCATTTTTGGAGGCCAATAATACTTTGCTAGTGATCATTGCGTCTTACCTAATTAATTAAAAAGAGGAAGCTTTTCTCTGGTGTTATAGAGATTTAAGAGGGCCATTGGCTGGTCAATTGCAGATACTATGGGTATTCCGCCTAGTCCTTGTACTCATAAAATTCAACTTGAACCGGATTGTATTCTAAGTATAGAACATCAATGTTGACTTAATCCTCCTATGCAGAAGGTGGTAAAAAAGAGATAATCAAGTGGCTGTATACTGGTGTAGTGTATCCCATTGCTGATAGCAAGTGGGTCAGTCTTGTATAATGTATTTCAAAGAAAGGCAGTATTACTGTTGTGCCTAATGAGGATAATGAGTTAGTGCCGATGAGGCCAATCACAGGATGTAGAGTATGTATAGATTTTAAAAAATTGAATGCATGGACTCAGAAGGACCATTTTCCCATGCCCTTCATGGACTAGATGCGGGATAGACTTTAGAGCAAAAGATGGTACTATTTTCTTAATATGTATCAAGCTACAACTAAATCACTATTGCACCTGAGGACCAAGAGAAGATGACTTTTACTTATCCTTATGGGACCTTTGCATTCAGACATATGCCATTTGGGTTATGTAACGTTCCAGCCATATTTCAGAGATGTATGATGTCAATATTTTATAACATGGTAGAAGACACCATTAAAGTATTTATGGATGATTTATCAGTCTTTGGTGATTCTTTTGATGACTGCCTAGTTCACTTGGCAAATGCTCTTAAAAGGTGTGAAGAATGCAACTTGGTACTTAATTAGGAAAAGTGCTATTTCATGGTTAAATAAGATATTGTGCTTGGACATAAAATTTCAAAAAGGAGTATTGAGGTAGATAGAGTGAAGATTGAAGTGATCTAGAATTTACCTCCACCAATTTCTATGAAGGGTGTTTATAGATTTTTGGGACATGCTGTTTTTTATAAGCAATTCGTCAAGGATTTCTCCAAGATTCCCAACCCTCTTTGAAGGATTATTGAGAAAGAGGTTAAATTTAAGCTTACAAAAGCATGCTTAAAGGCTTTTGAATGTCTGAAAGAGAAGTTAATGACTGCTCCTATTATAATTTCACCAGATTGGTCCTTGCCATTTGAGATTATGAGTGACCCGAGTGGATTAGACTTAGGGGCTGTACTAGGTCGATTAAAAGAAAAGATCCTTCATCCAATCTATTATACTAACAAGGCACTAAATCCTGCTCAAAAGAACTACACCATCATTGAATAAGAGTTATCGCAGTGGTTTTTGCCTTTAAGAAGTTTAGGTCTTATTTGATTGGGACAAAGCTGATTGTGCAAACTGATTATGCAACATTGCGTACTTAATGGAAAAAAAGGATGCAAAGCCTAGACTGTTGCTGCGATAATTTGATTTTGAGGTCAAGGATAGAAAAGGCACTGAGAATCAAGTTGTAGATCATCTATCTAGACTTGAGAAAAAGCTATGCAGAATGTAAAAGATGGTCTTAAGATTGATGACAGCTTTCTAGATGAGCAATTATTAGTAGCTTCCCAAGATCTAATTCCATGGTTTACAGACTATGCAAATTATCTAGCCAGTGATCTAGTCCCAGAATATCTTTCCTTCCACCAAAAAAAGAAGTTTATGCATGAGGTAAGGAATTTATTCTGGGATGAGCCTTACTTATTTAGAATTTACGTGGATGGGATTATTCATAGATGTATACCTGAGGTGGAGATAATGAGCATACTTGAGGATTTTCATTCTTCACCAGTTGGGGGTCATCATGAAGGAACCCATACAACCTACAAAATCCTACAATATTGGTATTATTAGCCAACAATCTACAAAGATACTCATGATTTTGCTTCATCTTATGATCAATGTAAATGCCAAGGTAACATCTCTAGACTTCATGAACTTCGTATGACTCTTATTGTAACACCTCGAGTCTGTACCCCAGATGCTACACGGTGCTCATAATCTCGAAGGACCACAAGCTAATCCATGACTGGTACCTACTATAATAACTAAACAATAATACTGTAAAAATGAAGAAATTAGGTAGAAACTGGACATAAGGTTCATTGCTATAAATAAATACTTAATATGATATATCAATACCAAAACTGAATATCTATTTGGAAAAAACTCTAGTTTGAATAAGCCTCTAACTGTCAGAATAAGGAGGTGGTAGGACAAGTCCCCAACTAACTCTGAATTACTGAAATAAACTGAAATGCTGAAGTAATAATCACGTCCTTGGACTATGAGGACTCACCACTAACTCTAACTGCTGAATATCTGAACTGCTAAATATGATCGGGAACCCATGCATCTGAACCTATGATATAAGAAATCATAGCATAGAAGAAAAGTATGCGTCAGTACTTTGAATGTACTGGTATGCAAAGTGAGGTAGGCTGAAATTTATGGGTTCATATGCATGAACAATACTGTCTGAATGACATAAGTATAACTAAATAAGAGTACATGCATTAACATGTAAACTATAACCAAGGTCGTGATAACAATGGATACTGAGTTCTGAATTATTAGTATACTGATATCTGAGTTTACTGATACTGTTGTACTGTTAACTGAATGACTGTATTTGGCAGTCCTAATTTTGTGGAACTGTGATGAGTTTTGTACTGAACTGACTGACTATATTTGACAGTCCTGATTCTGTAGAATTAAATTGAGTTTTATTCTGAAAACTAAAACTGAGACGATGGGAGGTAATCATCTAACTGGCATGCCCCTCTATGAACTGATTAGGGTCCAACCTATTACCCCAATTGGTAGGGTGTCAGTACCGTGCCACGAGTAAAGAAAAATCGAGTCACCCTCATCTGGCAGGTGCTCTGAGTGAGAATGGTGGTACCTTTAACTGGCAGGTTAAAATACCCCATCAAACCTCAACTGACAGGTTGATGTCTCAACCTATACTGGATACGTAGTTCTAGAATGCAAGGACTACACCCTCTACTGGCAGGTGAGTCCCCTTCCTTGGGTTCGCTAAGTGCTGAATTATCCTCTCAACCGAATAGACACTGGACTGAATTTTAAACCATTCTAGGATGGACTGAACTGTTACTGATCGTACTATATAACTAAACCAAACTGAGTTCATTGGGTTCTGTGGATTGACGGAATACTATTGAATTTTATTGGCTGGCTGAGTACTGCTTAGCTTTCCTGAGTTCTATAAATGACTGAATTCTACTGATCATGACATGACTAATACTGTTTCGTAACTGACCATGGCTCTAGGTAAATAGGTAAATTGTCAGGTATTGACTACCCCTAGGACTCGATAGAATAAATTATAAGATATAGCTCAATCTTGAAATATGATACCTAATTACTTGATCATCATTCCTTCATTGGGACATTCTAGCACACACTTGCATGACATTAACTTAAATATATGCTAACGTGATATAATTTCACTATTCAACTCACATGAGCAATTCAACAAACACTTGGAGGACATAGTACGTGCACATAATACTAAACAACATGCGAGCATCATAATTTCAAATACCAAATTCACAATTTGAAGAATTTTATCATGAATTAACATAGCACAACACATATAATAAATAATTTCATATGCATCTCGTAATTGAATCGTGAACTAGAAACCCCATTAATATCGTAGTCATGAACACATTCAAATTCAACCATGAAATTCATCAAAATCATTAACTTGTAGTTAAAAAATAGGTGCTTGAACTCCAAGAGTGGAAGGAAACCCTTGGATTAACACTTGACATACCTTGTTTGCTAAATTCTTGAACAATGATGGTGAAATATTGAGCCTGGAGTTTGAAATTTGATCTCCTAGGGTTTTTGTTCTTGAGTAATTTATGAATAGAAATGAATTTTTCCTCTAAAGTGGCTTAATTTTGTGTTTTGGGGTTGATAACCATGGGTAAAAGATCCTAATACTCTGGAGGAATGTGGTTTTTAATTATTAAAAACTGAATGAGCGACGCGCAGACTGACACATCACATCGATGGGGTCAACGCTATGGCCAATGTGCTGCATCGGGTCTACGTTGGTTCACTGGAATTTACACTTAGGAACGAAAGAAAAATATTCATTGACGTGATATATAATGCAACCCATTGAGATTGCATCCATCCACTAGTTTAGACTTCCAAACGTACCTCAAATGAAGTTTAAAAAATTCAAAACTTGTTCGAGGAAACCTACTGACACTCGTGATCATGATTCAATCTAAAGATTGACATTTTAAGGTTGTAGAGGTCGTGAAATAGAGTTGCCAACTTACGAAGGCTAGAATGACACTAAGTTTGGGTACTTAGCTAAAATTTTCTAAGTTTGGGACTGCTTAACAAGATTTAAAGGACTGAGTTAAGCTTAGGATTCTGTGGGGTTTTACAATATCTTCCCATTGGGAACATTCATCCTAGAATGAGACCGACTAAGCTGAGAAGACTGATAGAATGAATTTTGATATGAGACATGTACAATTGAAGCATGATTTCATGACTAAAATTACTGATAAATTGAAATTTTATACTGAATATGCATATCTGATGCATGAGTACATAGCTGAACCTAATTCATGAATGCATGACTGGGATTGCTAATAAGCTTTGTTTCTCATTGTGAATATGCATATCTGATATATGAAGTCACAATTGAATATACAATGGTAACTGGTACAAAATCTATAAAGGAAAATCTAAGCGTGGAACTGAGTAAGTTCAAGGAAAACTGTTACTTTGGGCTGAGTCTGAGTTTGCGGAGAAGAGGTGAGGATTCTTGGTTTTCATGTCTACTTATTCATCCTAAGTAGGTCCCTCAATGGACTGATTCCGCCAAAGAACTTTGAATAGAGGGATGTTTTTGTTTCTCAGTCTGCGGATCTAAAAATCAAGGATTTCGACTGGAATATCTTTGTAAGGGAGTTTGTTCTGAGTACTATGCCCTATGTAGGGACTATGGCTACTCGGTCACCTATGCATTTCTTAAGCAAGGAGACATGGAACACTGGATGCAATGAAGCTAAGTCTGAAGGTAACTCAAGCCCGCAAGCTACCTTTCTGAAATGGCTGAGAATTCAGTAAGGAAAGATATATCCGGGACTGATCTTTCCTTTCTTGCCAAACCTCTTCACTTATTTCATAGGAGAGATTTTCAAATACATAAAATCACCAATCTCAAACTCGAGATCCTTTCTCCACATATTTGCATATGATTTGTATCAGCTATGAGCTGTCTTAAGCCTTTCTCTGATCAACTAAACCTTCTCTAAAGTGTCAAATACCAAGTCAAGCCCTACCACTACGACCTCACCCACTTTAAACCAACCAATGGAAGATCTATATCTCCTCATATAGAGCACCTTAAATAAAGCCATCTGAATGCTGGAATGATAGTTGTTATTATATGCGAACTCAATAAAAGGCAACTGGTTATCCCAACTACCTTTAAATTCTATCGTACACGCTCGTAGCATATCCTCTAAAGTTTGAATGGTCCTTTCTTCTTGACCATCTGTCTGAGGGTGAAAGGCTGTGCTAAGGTGGACTTGGGTACTAAGACCCTTTTGGAAGGCTTTCCAGATATGAGAGGTAAACTGTGTACCTCTATCTAAGATAATAGATAAGAAACACCATTTAATCTGACCAACTCTCTAACATAGAGATTGACATAGTCCTCGGCAGAATAATAGGTATGGACTGGTAAAAAATGAGCTGATTTGGTCATCCTATCTATTATTACCCAAACTGAATTGTGCTGATGACGAGTGCGACGAAAACCCATCACAAAATCCATGTTCACCTCTTCCCACTTCTAAGTTGTAATATTGAACTCCTGCATGGACCCACTGGGCTTCTGATGCTCAATTTTAACCTGCTGATATGTTGAGACCTTAGCCAAAAATTCTTCAATGTCTCTCTTCACCCCATTCCATCAATAGATCTCCTACAAATCATGGTACATCTTAGTGCCCCCTGGATAAATAGAGTAGCGTGCACCATACGTTTCTGCTAGAATTCATTGTCTCAAGGGATCTATACCTGGCACACATAGTCGACCTTGGCAACGCAATACACTATTTGCCCCTCGGGAGAAAACCTCTATCTTTTGATCTCTGATTGATTATTTCAACTTGACTAGACTAGGATCCCTATCCTACTTTTCCTTCATCTTGAAAACCTGGGATAATTCTGAACTACTCTGTATCCATAAACTACCTTTAGATGAATCACTAAGAGGACACCTAGTCAGGCGAGCTGATGAACTTCTTGAGCTAACTTCTTCTTACTATCATCCATATGAGCAACACTCCTTATAGATATCCTACTAAGAGCATCAACCACTTTATTGGCTTTACGTGGATGATACAGGACGCTAATGTCATAGTTCTTTAACAACTCCAACCACCTTCTATGATGGAGGTTTAGATCTTTCTGAGAGAATACATACTGCAGTCTCTTATGGTCTGTGAACACATCAATGTGCACTCCATACAAATAGTGCCTCCAAATCTTTAAGGCAAATACTATTACTGCTAACCCAAGATCATGAGTTGGCTAGTTCTTTTCATGGGGCATAAGCTGCCTAGATACATAGGCTATAACCTTACCTCTCTACATGAGGACACAACACTAACCTACTCTGGATGCATCATAATACACAACAAAGCCGTCTTCCCCATCTGGCAAGGTAAGAACTGGGGCTGAGCTAAGTCGAGTCTTGAACTCCTAAAAATTTTCTCACAAAAGTCTAACTACTGAAACGTGACTTTCTGCTAAGTCAATATGGATATAGGGGATGAAATAGATGAAAATCCCTCAACAAACCATCGGTAATAGTTGGCAAAGCCCAAGAAACTCTAAATATCTAATGGAGAGATGGGTCTAGGCCAGTTTCTCACTACTTTAATCTTTTGGGGATCAACTCTGATGCCATCACCAAAAATGATATGGTTGAGGAAAGCTAATGACCTTAGACAAAATTTGACTTTACTAAATTTAGCGAATAGGTGATGGTTTCTAAGAGTCTGTAAAACTATTCTGAGATTGTCTGTATAATTATGCTCACTGCAGGAGTAAACAAGGATATCATCTATGAAGACTATGACAAACAGGTCCAAGTACTGCTTGATCATGCGGTTCATCAAGTTCATGAAAGCTGCTGGGCATCGGTAAAACCAAAGGACATGACTAAGAATTCAAAGTGACCATACCAAGTTCTGAAAATTGTCTTCGAAATGTCACATTTTCTGACTCCGAGCTGATGATAGCCTGATCTGAGGTCTATCTTAGAAAAGTAACTAGCGCCCTAAAATTGGTAAAACAAGTCATCGATTCTGGGAAGTGGATACTTATTCTTGACCATGACTTTATTTAACTGGCAATAGTCAATACATATTTTGAGGGAACCGTCTCTCTTATGCACGAATAAAATTGGTGCACTCCACGAGTACACACTAGGTCTGATGAATCCTATAGGAAATTCTACAACTATTATTTTAATTCATTGAGTTCTGCTGGAGCTATTCTGTATGGCAGAATAGAGATAGGCTGAGTATTTGGAAGAAGGTCTATTCTGAAGTCAATTTCCCTTTACAGAGAAATTCCTAGAAGATCTTTAGGAAATATGTCTGGCAATTAACATGCCACTGATACTTACTCAAGAGTATGGGTTTATGATCTAGAGTCCTGGACTCAAATGAAATGGTAGACACATCCTTTAGATAGCATTTTCCTTGCCCTAAGGTAGGAAACAAGCTAACCCCTAAGTGCTGAAGTACTTCCCCTCCACTCTAGGATAGGTTCATTCAAGAACTAAAGATGGACAATTCTGTTTCTATAGTCGACTGAGGCATAGTAGGAATGAAGCCAATCCATTCCAATAATGATATCAAAATCGATTATCTCTAATTCGACTAAGTCTGCTGAAGGGACTTTCTGAGATATCATAGTCAGATAGTTCCTATATACCCGCTGGGCTATGATCGATTTACACACTGAGGTAGAGACTGAGAAAGTCTCTACTAGAATTTTGGGACTGACTCCAAAGTCAACAACTATAAATGGAGTAACAAAGGACAAAGAAGCTCCTGGATCTAGTAAAGCATAAACATGTAAATAAATAAACCTATAACATACTAGTGACCACATCAGGAGAACTTTCCTAATCCTGTCAGGACTGAAGAGTATAGAGTCTATTTGGGCGTTACCCACTGGTGGTACTGGATACGGCACCCTGCTGGTTCAGGCGACCGACTGAGCTGGGGGACGGTTAATTTGACCCTGGGAAGCTGACTGGGGAAAATCCCTAAATCTATGACCTGGCTTTTCACACCCAAAATATACATCACTGCCAGCCCTTCAGATACCCTAGTAGTTTCTTCCATATATCTAGAAAAGGAGATATGTTTGGGCACTGCTGACACTACCCTGAGGTTTAGGACCTGGCACCCTGTCTCTGTTGCCGTCTCTAAATTTTGGTACTGGATCATTGGCTAAGGATGGAGCTGGAACTGAGGATTTCAGGCAGAACTGAGAATGATTCCCACCCTCTGACTCAGGTTGAGGAAAGTTGAAACTACCTGTTCTCACTCTCTTATTCTCCCTCCTTTTCTCCCTATTCTTAGCCTCCTTTATCAACTGAGCATAGACCATAAGTATGGATATATCCATCTCCTTAATCAGCAATGCTATTTTATACTGCTTGACCACACTGCTAGAAACCCTAAACCTATACTTACTTTTCTTAGACATGCCATCTGTCACCACATAAGGAGAGTATCTAGCTAATTGAGTAAACTTGAGAGAATACTCTTTCACTATCATGTTTCCCTACTTCAGGTTAATAAATTATAGAACCTTCCCTTTCTTCAACTCCAACGGGAAGAACCTATCTAGAAAAATAGTGGCAAACTCCTCCCACTCTATGGGCCCTGTATTTGTAGCCTTTTTTACTTTCCACTATTTAAACCATGAGTGAGCCATATCCTATAATTGATATGCAGCTAACTTGGCACTCTTACTAGCTATCACCCCCATAATATCTGTAACTTTTTATAACTGATCAAGAAATTCCTGAGGGTCATCATTTGACTTAGACCTAGTAAAAGATAGAGGGTTCGTTTGGGTGAAGTCCTGAATCCTAGCTGTAGTTGTATTGGCTACTGGGTTGGCCAAAATGGCACTTAGGCATTCGTTCTGGGCTACCACTGAATGAGCTAGGGTGGTGAAAATTGCTCTGAATTCAGCATGGGAGATATGTTCGTCCAGGGGATCCGGCTGGATGGGTTGAGGTGCTGGCCAGTCTCTTATTCCTCTTTCCTTAGTCCTCTTTGGAGGCATATTCTATAAATAGAAGAGAAACTTGGAATAGATAGGGAGTTTAACTGGAGCTCATGCTCACTCGCACGATATGAATACTGAAAGAAGGGAACCTTTCCTAAAACATCTCGTAGCCTCCTATCCATAAGTGTGGCACGCTACACACCCATGCAAAAGACTGTACTAGATGCATATTTTACACTTCCTAGGACTCTGTTGAACCTTAGGCTCTGATACCAAGTTTGTAATGCTCCGAGTCTGTACCTCGGATGCTATACGGTGCTCATAATCCCAAAGGACCACAAGCTAACCCATGATTGGTACCTACTGCAATTACTGAATAATAATACTATAAAAATATAGAAATTAGGTAGAAACTGGCAATAAGGTTCAATACTACAAATAAATACTGAATACGATATATCAATACAAAATCTAAATATCTATCTGAAAAATACTCTAGTCTGAATGAGCCTCTAACTGTCTGAATAGGGAGTTGATAGGATAATTCCCCAACAAACTCCAAACTACTAAAATGAACTGAAATGCTGAAGTAATAACCACGTCCTCGGACTGTGAAGACTCACCACAAATTTTGACTGCTGAATATCTGAACTGCCAAATATGATTGGGAGCCTATACAACTGAAGCTATGGTATAAGATATCCTAGTGCAAAAGAAAGTATGCGTCAGTACTTTGAATGTACTAGTATGTAAAGTGAGATAGGCTAAAATGCATGGGTTCATATGCATGAACAATATTAACTGAATGACACGAGTATAACTGAATGGGAGTATATGCATAAGCATGTAAACTGTAACTAAGGCCGTGATAATAATGGATACTGAGTTTTGAATCACTAGTTTACTGATATCTGAGTTTGCTAATACTATAGTACTGTTAATTGAATGACTGTATCTGGAAGTCCTTATTTTGTGGAATTGTGCTGAGTTTCGTACTGAACTGAGTAACTGTATCTAACAGTCCTAATTCCAAAGAATTGAATTGATTTCTATTCTGAAGACTGAAACTGAGACTGTGAGAGGTAATTATTTAACTGACATGCCCCTCTCTAAATTGATTGGGGTCCATACTGTAACCCCAGCTAGATGGGTGTCAATACCATGACACGAGTAAAGACTAACTGAGTCACTCTCATCTGGCAGGTGCTTTGAGAGAGAATAGTAGTACCCTCAGCTGGTAGGTTAAAAGACCTCATCAACTCTTAACTGGCAGGTTGATGTCTCAACTTACACTGGCTACGCAGTTCTTGAATATAAGTACTACTTTTAAGGATCACACTCTCTACTAGAAGATGAGTCCCCATCCTTGGGTTTAGTCGGTGCTGTATCTTACTCCTAACTGAATAGACACTGGACTAAATTCTAAACTATTCTAGGCTAGACTAAACTATTACTGATCATACTATATAACTGAACTGAACTGATTTTACTAGGTTCTGTGGATTGATGGAATACTACTGAAGTTTTTTAACTGACTGAGTACTATTGAGCTTTCCTGAGTTCTATGACTGATTGAATTTTACTAATCGTGACATGATCGATACTATTCCATGACTGACCATGACTCTAGATAAATAACTAAATTATTGGGTGTTGAATACCCCCAGGAATCGATAGTATAAATTATAAGACATAGCATAGTCTTGAAGCATGATAGCTAATTACTTGATCATCGATCCTTCATTGGGACATTTTAGCAAACACTTGCATGACATGAATTTGAATACATGCTAATATGATATAATTTCACTATTTAACTCAAATGTGCAATTCAACAAACACTTTGAGGACATAGTATGTGCATATAATTTGAAACAACATGCGAGCATCATAATTTCAAATACCAAATTCACAATCTGGAGGGTTTTAGCATGAATTAACATAGTACAACACATATAATAAATAATTTCATATGCATCTCGCAATTGAATTATGAACTAGAAATGCCATTAACATGGTAGTCATGAACACATTCAAATTCAACTATAAAATTCATCAAACTTATTACCTTGTAGTAAAAAAAAAGTACTTGAACTCCAAGGGTGAAAGGAAACCCTTAGATGAACACTTGACAATTCTTGAAAAATGATGGTGAAATTTTAAGACTTGAGTTTGAAATTTGATCTCCTAGGGTTTTTGTTCTTGAGTAATTTCTGAATAGAGAATAAATTTTTTCTCTAAAGGGGTTTAATTTTATGTTTTGGGGATGATAACCATGGGTAAAAGACCCAAATACCCCTGAGGAATGCAACTTTTAATTACTGAAAATTGAATTATCAAAGCATAGGCCAATGCATTGCATCGATGGGGTAGATGCTATGGCCAATGCACCACATCGATTCCATGTTGGTTCACTAGAATTTGCACTGGAGAGATAGAGAAAAATATTCATCGACGCGATAGACGACGCGATGAATCGAGATTACGTCGATCCACTGGTTTGAACTTCCAAACATGCCTCAAATGAAGTCCAAAAAATCTAAAACTTGTTAGAGGACACCTACTGACAATCCTGATCATGATTTAACCTAAAGATTAACATTTTAAAATCGTAGAGGTCAAGAAATAGAGTTTCCAACTTATGAAGGCTAAAATGACACTAAGTCTGGGTACTTAGCTAGATTTTTCTAAGTCTGGGACCCCTTAATAAGATTTAAAGGACTAAGTTAAGCTTAGGATTTTGTGGGGTCTTACACTTATTATAGAATTGGAATTGTTTGATGTATGGGGTAAAAATTTCATGGAACCTTTTTGGAGTTCGTTTAGCATGAAATATATACTTATGGTTGTGGATTATGCTTCTAAATGGGTGAAAACTATTTTGCTCCCCAACAATGAAGCATGTAGTGTCACTTTATTCTTGAAAAAACATATCTTTTCTCGACTTATCATGCCACGTGCTATCATTAGTAACAGTGGTTCATATTTTTGCAATCGTCTATTCAAAAGTCTGCTTGAGAAGTATGGAGTGAAACACAAAGTGGAAACACCTTATCATCCGCAGACTAGTGGATAGGTTGAGGTGTCCAATAGAGAAATTAAGTCCACCTTGGCGAAGACAGTAAATGCCAAGAGGACTGATTGGTCACATAAGATAGATGATGCATTATGAGCTTACCGAACATCTTTCAAAACCCCTATTAATGCTTCTCCTTATCAGTTGGTGTATGGAAATTTATGTCACTTGCTTGTTGAACTTGAACGTAAAGCACTATGGGATTTGAAAAAGTTGAATTTTGAGTGGCAAGATGCAACAAAGGCAAGGATGAACAACATGAATGATTTGGATGAATTCTAACTTTGGGCGTATGAAAGTTCTACACTTTACAAAGAAAAGATGAAGCTGGATCATGATCACAAGATTGAGAAAAGAATTTTTGAAAAGGTAACTAGGTATTGCTCTACCACTCAAGCCTTTTTTTGTATTCAGGTAAGTTAAAGTCTAGATGGTATGGTCCCTTTACTATGTTAAGAGTGTTCCCATATGGTGCTTTTGAATTGAAGAGGGATGGTGAAGCCCCGTACAAGGTGAATGAGCAAAGAGTAAAGTATTATATAGGTAACACTGAGGAAATTAATGTGATATTAGAGATGGAGCTTGGTGAATTCTGAGTAACCAAGGTAACTACGTCGTGCCACGGCGTTAAATCAAGCACTGTATGGGAGGCAACCCATGAGGCTAGTTAGAGAAATCAAGTACCCAACTTAGCTATGTCATACTGTGATATTAAATTAAGCATTGTATGGGAGGCAACCCATGTTTTGTACTTATTTACTTATAGGGTAATATGTTTGTTTAGTGTGTAGGACTAAACATTGCAGAAAAGAGCTAAAAAATTCAAGAAAGTAGGTCATATGAACTCTTCACGAGTCATATTTTAAGGTTAAGACATGTGAGTAAGAGGCGTAGGCAACTGGGAGATTATGCAGATCCAGGTAAAATTTTTAGGAGTATTTATGACTCTTAAAATGAGTCATACCTTAAGGTATGACTCATCACACTAAGTCATATATGACTCATCACACTGAGTCATATTGACTCCAGAACCCAGGTAAGGTTATAGGTCTTTACGAGTGGAGGAAACGACCTATAAGCCTAGGTATGAGTCATATACATGACTCGTACCCACACTTACTAGGTTGAGGGTTACAAATCAACCCGACCCAAATTTTTATTTTAAAACAAAAGGGCACTCGATACGGGTACCCAATATCTAAAATATAAACTCACCTTTGTTTTGATCAGTCTTTGAGCTCCCAATGCACAGAAGCACTCAAAATCACATACCAACTTGTTCAAATCCATCGTATTGCACAAATTTAGGGAAGAAATATTGAAAACTCAAGAAACCTACATTCTCAACTATTCAAGTAAGTTTTTAAACTCAAATGCTCTATATTTCAAGTTGAAATTGATTATAAGATGAGATTTTAGTGTTTCTTCAAGTTGAATTTACTTGTGTTTTGAAATTTGTAAAACCTAGTTCTTAGGATTTGAGGGACAAATAGAAATTAGGGGAGAACCTGAAATTTTGTGCTAAAAATATGTATTTTGGATAGATATTGGGGTGGTGAGGACTTACAATGTAAATGATATTCTGGGAAATGTGTATTGGAATCAACTCCAAAGTTGAACTTCTTTGTTGCAGTGATATGAGACCTCTTACAACTCGTACCCACAAGTAATAGGTTGTGACAAGACTCGTAACCATTAAAAACATAGAAGTCTAACTGACTGTAGATTTTGGTATAGGTACAACTTGCTTAGACGTGTCATATCCAACCTATATGACTTGTGAGATTAAGTCGTAAGGACCTGGGAAAGATTGTATATTAGAAGTTTATTTTTGGTCTGCTTACGATTGTTGGTAACAAGTTGTAACCTATCCTTACGACTGGTTAGGAGGACTTATAAGCAGACCAGTGAACAATTATATACACACTATTTATTATAGGACTGGGTCATATAAGTCGTACCTTGACCATACGACTCTTAACCCCCAATCGTACCTTGTACAGTATATGAACACTGACAATTATTTTCTTATTTTTTACTTTCTTTTCCTTATTTAATTACTAATGTAAGTGTACATTTAGGTACCATGCCTCCCAAGGGTGTTTCATCCTCAAAACAAGTAAAAAGGCACTTATTTTAAGCTCTAAATCCATAGAGTCATCCAGCAGTAGTGGGGACCGCGTTGAATACCCAATAAAGGGAAAGGCTGACCCAAGAGATAAAAGACCTGCAATGGAAAAGAAAGTGGTCACCTTGGAGGACACATCTCCATGGGAACAAAGGATGAAGAACCTGAGTACCTTTCCTCCACACTGACCTCCACTTTTTGAGGAAGAAGATGATGTTGAATTCGAATTTGAAGAAGTAAGTTAAGAGTAAAAAATGATGCTGCTGAGGAAAATTTAACACCGATTGAGGTGCAGATCCAAACACTAGCAATTACACCAGCTGTAATACCCACCGTTAAATAGTGGGGGTACCTTGGTATGCAGAATAGATATAATGATTGTTTAAGCTGACTATAGAATATATGAACCAAATAAAGTCTATATCTCGATAGGAGATTGACTACAATTGGAATGACTGAGTTACCTAGATTTAAGGCTCGATTCAGGCAGTATGGCTTCGATAGGATGACCAGAGTGCCCAAAAAGTATAGTATCATATTAGTTTGAGAGTTTTATATGGTATACAAGTGTGAGCTGTAGAGACAGTATCCACAGGGGAAACTATGGAGAGGTGTTTACTCCATTACCTCATTGATCATTTGGGGAGTATGGGTCAATATCTCCCCACTTACCATTTCTAGATTCTTATATGTAACGAACTATCAACCTCTGGTGAACACGATTGAGATGGAGTACTGCATGGAGGAAATATAGAAAATTACTCAAAAATAGATAAGGATGGATGATGAGATGGGTTATTTTAGGTGGATTGCCAGATTTATAGCGTTGAATGGTAAGAATGCTATTTGGGTGGAAGGTGGCTTGGGTATCACTTTATAAAAAATAGAGAATAACATAAGGAATTTTAAGGCCAAGGGGACACTGGCCTGACATAGGTTATGTCCCACTATCGGGGATAGAATACTCAACCTAATTTATGCTGCACTGATTATTGGATTTATTGTCGGATATGAGTCTGATGTGGGGGAGTTCTTACCCTGAGAGATGAGAGATCGAGCTGTGGGTGGAGAGAAGTTGCTATTATTATATCCATGCATAATTACATAATTGTGTTTTGCTACGGGGGTGCAGAAACTCCCAGGTATTGATGAATTTGTTTAGGACACTAACACCAATGACTTAGGATTAATCAGAGACATAACTAACCTATTGGCCAGTTAGGCGAGGAGATAAATAGATATATTAACTAAGATGTTTCGACAGAGTGGGTGGTCTAAGGCTGTTGTGCCAGATGAGACAAGTATACAAATAGACACATAGACTTTTGATGCATCGGGTATACCTAGTGCACCTCCTCCAATACAGTCTATATCACCTCGCCCAAGAGGTATGTCAAATAGATTTTTCATGATCTTATAGGCTATGTAGGTGAGGCTATGATGAGATTGGGGACATTAAAGGTTAAGGTTGGAAACATAGAAGGGGGAATAAAGCCTTGGGTTGATGCAAAATTAGAGAACAAGGATAGATGGGTGCAGGTATAACACCCTGAGTCTTAGACCCTTATAAATTTTATTAGATTTTTAATTTATGGATAAGTTACAACTAAGGGAATGAATCGTATACTAGAGTATGAGTGGTATGGATTGGTCATATGTTGACCAGTGTTAGACGGTGGGTTAAATTTAGTTCCTGGAATGAATATGACTTGAGTGGTACGAGTCATATTACTTGATATGGGTTGTTGGGTTTGGTTATTTCCTTCACTTAATCTTGGACTTTCAAACTTAAGTTGGATCTGAGTATGAGTGGCTTACCATGAGCCATGAGCAAGGGTACTAGTAATACCATGGACTCGTATGGTGGGCACTGCTCAAACCTCTTGTGATTCTATTCTGCCAGTGGTATGGGTCAAGGGTAATAGTCGTATACTTGGGTATGACTTAGTTTGGGTGAGTCGTACCTTAGATAGTTTTGGATCCAAAAGAGAGGCCAAGGGTACGAGTGGTGGGTACCACTCATATTGGAGGGTACAACTGGTATGGTTAGTCGTACCCCTGATGGGATTTTATGCAGTTTAAGTGAGAGCAATCTAGATATTTCCCCACTTCACCTAATAAGGCACCATGACTTTTAACTCACTTGGAATGTTATGTTCCCTATTATCTTGTTCATTAACACTTAGAAAACACTTTCTAATCCTCCCTAAAGTGTTTAGGCAAAGGAAGCTAGGGTTCCATCTTAAGGATTAGTTTAGGTCTTGGGTTGGTGATTTCTCTCTATTATCTTCTCAATAAAGGCATGGACTCTTCCCTCATTATTAGTTCCAACTAAAGACATGGCTTTATACAGTATTTTCATGGTATGATTTATTTAATGGTTTTGGGGTTTTCAAATATGTGTTGGGTTTTGGTTATAAATGCTTGGTTATGGTTTTCCATTTTTAAATCATGTTATTATATGCTTTAATGGTGGTTTTGGATAACTGGTTTCATGGGATAGTCACATGGTAATTGGTTTTGGTTTTGGAAATACTATGCCCTAACATGTTTGACAAAATGCCTATAATAATGCTTTTACTATATTATAGGATTTTTAATGGAACTATTTCATGGTTTGAACTTGGTAATAGAACTCTAAATGGTTTAAATGGTTTGGAATGGTTAAATGAATTGTTTGGTTTAATAAACATCCTTGTGGGGTAGAACAGATCCCCCAAGCTAGTATAATAAGGGAACACTTATGGGGTACGTGGGACTTCCCCAAGTATATTTGATAAGGTGATATATGGGTACGTGGGACTCCCTTGATCTCTAAAAGGTTTGGCTAAGGACAATACTTGCAAGTATAGTCATTATGATGATACCACTGTTAATAGCCTTGGTTAATAATAAATGGAGTAGTGGATTGGTTGGTTGGAAATAGTTTTAATTAGGTAATAATGACATGGTGTGATAGCTAACCATGAAGGTGGGAGTCCTATGAAAAAATACCAAAAATTCATATTTGCCGACATGAAGGGTTGGTTATGACGACCCTATATTATACTTATGAGGTACATGAGAATCCTTAAAGTACAATGTACATATATATTAGGGAGAGTGAAGGGTGCTTGGGAATCCTCTACTTTTATGGTATCTCCAATTCATGCGGCAAGACGCATTGAGGCCCATTTAGGGATTTACACTGGATCTATATAGCTCGTTGGTGGTTTTAGGATGATTAAGCTACAAATACCCAGGTTAACAGTTTTAAATGCACGCTAAACTCGGTTCCTTTTCTTGGCATGGTTATATTAATATATATATATATTTTGTATGCATATGGAACTTGGTTTTACTAGATGGTATTATTTTATCCTTATCTTGCGTTCATACTAGCATTCACCCGCTAACCCATCTTCGGGTGGCTATATCCCCATGCAATGCAGAAACCGACCATTTTACTCCTCCTGCATAGTAATTGGATTTTTGGATCAACTTTTGGATTAAAGTGGTGATCTTCTATCTTTCTGGAAGGCTCTACTTTATGTCATAGATATTTTCATATACTTTGTTTATTTCATTGATATTAGTTTTGGCTATGGTTAGGGGCATGTCCTGATTGGATATTGGTTTTCTTTTGATTAAAGGCTTTTGTGGAACTACTATAGGTCAGTATGGGCGGAATTGGTATTGGTGTCTTTCTTAGTATTGGCATAGGCATTGGGGCTGATATCATTAGACTAAATTTCTCACTGTTCCATCCTCTTTTATTTTGGGATTATATATAATTATTATGGAACTCATATGGTTATGGTTTTGGATTATGGGTTGGTTTGGTATTAGTTATTTATAGGTATTGGATGGTTGGGATCATTTGGGTGGTCACAATCATAGACCTATCCCAGAATCTTGGATTTTACAATAATGCTATTTTGTTATATGTTTAGAATTCATCTGACTCAGAATATGCATAAGTTGGTTAGGTTAGGTAACGGGGGTGGTCTCCAGTCCCAATTAATTTGGGATTCCCATTATGATAAGTCCCCGAGTCGGGTCATGTCTAGTTTGTATTAGAGATTTAGGTTCATGGTTAATTGGGAGTCCACAAAGTCGTGTCTAGTAGAGTCTCTTTTAGGGAGGTGTAATGCACCACACTCATAAGGGAGAGGGTATAAGGCATTTAGGAATATTTGACTTTCTTGGTGTTCTATTCTAAAGCTTGAAGTCTATGTACTAGAATATTCTCTAATCCTGGTTTGTTCCATTTTCATATCATTCCTCGACAATCTAGAATGCAAGAAAACTCTTTTGTCCTATCTGGGGACAACGTGGAAAGGACACAGGGGATCCATATTCGGTCTATGGATCTAGTCCCTGATATTTTTGGTGTTCCACCGGTTGCTACTAGTCCTTTTCAAGGTGAGGTGAAAAAAGTAAATTTTATTAATCGATTCATACTATTGCTCAGTTGGTTGTTGCTCAGGCTGAGCGAGATCCATTCGGAGTTACATCTGCTGAGGCCACAAGGGTTGGCCAATTTATGAAGATAAATCCTCTAACTTTTATTGGAGTAAAGGTGGAGGAGGATCCTCATAGTTTCTTGGATAAAATGGAGAAAATATTTAAGGTGATGCAGGCCACGAATATAGAAGGGGTAAATTTTGCACTTCTCATTTCAAGGATATTGGTACCAGTAGAACAAAGAATGGGATAGGGATACATGTGATGTTGGGGAGTTTTCTTTATATGAGACTTTCTCAAATGCTTTTCTGGATTGCTTCTTTCCCTAAGAGCTGAGGGAAGCAACGATTGAGGCGTTTGTGAATCTTAAGCAAGGAAAAATGTCTGTCAAGGAATATGCCTTGAAATTTCATCAGTTGTCAAGGTATGCTCTAGACTTGGTGTTTGATATGAGGTTGACGATGAGAAAGTTCACTTTTGGGCTATCTCAGGATTTAATCCTTGTAAGCAAGACTACATTGCTGATCATGCATATGTATATTTTGAGGTTAGTGGTCCACATGAAACAGGTGGAGGATGAAAAAAAAATAGGTTGAATTTAGGGAAAGGCAAGGAAACCAGTTTAGGTCTACTGAATAAGGTAGTGGTCAACAGCAGGTGATTGGGATAGAGGTGAATAGTAAAAAAAGTGGACAAGTCCTGGTTCCTTCTCTACAAGTAGTGCTACTTACCCAAAATAGTTGGGTGATAAGAGTTAGTAGGGTGGTGATAATTTCCAGGCATAGAGTTCCGAATCTCCAGAAAGTGGGGCTTATCAGCTTCTTCATACCCCCTTGCCGATTTTTGGTCATCTTAATTAGGGATTTTGTGATGAGGGGAGGGATAGGTGTTTTAAATATGGTCAGCTAGGCTATATGCTTAGAAATTATCCTGTTGTCAAGGGTGCTTTGGGAATGGTCAAAGCTTCAATTTCTTTATCTTTTGCTCTTGCACATAGTGGTGTTGTTTTGGAATTTGTCCTTATTTCTGGTGCCCACCCTAGTCAAAATAGGTTATATAATATTGCATCTTGACAGGAGTCTGAGGTATCACCTGATGTCGTTACTGGTCTTTTCTTATGATGTATATTATCTATTAGATCCGGGGTCCACTCTTTCTTATGTGACCTCATTTATGGTTGTGTATTTTGGTTTTGATCTTGAGGTTATTTTGGATTAATTTTTTATTTCTACGTTAGTAGGTGACTCAGTTATTGCTAAGAGAGTCTGTAAGGTGTGTGTGGTATCTGTTGTTACTAGGTAGACTTTGGTAGATTTGTTTGAATTAAATATAGTGGATTTTAATATGATTTTAGGAATGGATTGGTTACACTTTTGTTACGCATCCTTAGATTATTGGACCTATAAGTTTGTCTTTAGGTTCCCCGATGAACCAGTTATAGAGTGGAAGAGTGGTTCCCTAGCTCCTAGGAGGAGGTTTATTTCTTATCTTAGGGCTTGGAGATTAATCTCAAAAGGGCATCTCTATCACTTGGTTTGAGTTATAGATTCTAACTCAGAGGGTCCTATCTTATATTTGGTTTTGGTGGTAAATGAGTTTTCTGAGTTTTTCTAGATGATCTTCCTAGTGTTCCTATGGATAGAGAAATTAAGTTTGGTATTGATTTGGTTTCGGACACTTGTCCAATATCTTTTTCTCCTTATAAAATGGCTCTAGTTGAGTTGAGGAAAGTCAAGAAGTAACTTAAGGATCTTCTGGATAAGGGGTTTATTCGTCTTAGTGTATCCTCTTGGGGTGCACCAGTATTATTTGTATGCAAGAAGGATGGTTCCATTTGGATGTGCATTGACAATCGACAAGTGAATAAGGTAACGGTGAAGAGCAAGTATCCTCTTCTAAGGATAGATAACTTATTTGACCAGCTGTAAGGTGCCAAATTCTTTTCTAAGATACATCTTTGGTTTGGATATCATTAGCTTAAGATTAGGGAAGAGGATATCACTAATATGGCTTTTTGTACTCAGTACGGGCACTTTGAATTCTTGGTAATGTTATTTGGTTTTACTAATGCTCCAATGATATTTATGGATTTGATGAATAGGGTTTTGAGGTAGTTCTTGGATGTTTTTTCCATTGTATTTGTTGATGACATCTTGGTGTGTCTAAAAGTGAGGAGGATCATGCCAATCACCTCCATGTGGTGTTATAGACCTTGAAGGAACAACAGTCGTATGCCAAGTTCTCCAAGTGTGAGTTTTGGTTAAATGCTGTGACTTTCTTGGGTCATATTATTTCTAGTGAGAGGATCATGGTGGATCCACAAAAGGTGGTTGTGGTTAAGAAGTGGCCTAGACCCACGACTCTAACCTTTATTCGGAGCTTTTTGGGTTTGGCTGGGTACTACAGACTATTTGTGGAAAGCTTTTTGATGATAGATACCCCATTGACTAAGTTGACTCAGATTAAAGTAAAGTTTTCTTAGTCAGATGAGTGTGAAGGGAGTTTTGAGAAGCTTAAGGTAAGCTAACTTTGGCTCTAATTTTGACATTGCCTAAAGGTAATGAGGGGTTTGTGGTTTATTGTGATTTATCCCGGATGGGACTTAGTTGTGTTTTGATGCTGCATGGAAAGGTAATTGCCTATGCTTCCAGGCAGTTAAAGATGTAGGAGAGGAACTATCTTACTGATGATTTGGAGCTATTAGCGGTAGTTTTTGCTTTGAAAATCTAGCAACATTATTTATATGGAGTAAACTTGGATATCTTTTTTGATCATAAGAGTATAGTATGTGTTCACTCATAAGAAGGTAAATCTCGGGCAGAGAAGATGGTTGGAGCTTCTTCAGGACTATGATATGAGTCTTCACTACCACCTAGGTAAAGCTAATATAGTTTTTGATGTTCTTAATAGGTTGTACATGGGGAGTTTGGCTCATGTGGAGAAAGGAAAGTGAGAATTAGTAAAGGATGTTCACCGCTTGTCCAATCATGAAATTTGTCTCTTAGACTCTAAGAATAGTGGGGTAATCATTTTAGAGGTGGTTAGGTCCTCTCTTGGTGTAGAGATCAAGGAGAAGTAAGTGCTAGATCCTATCTTGATAAAAATCAAGAGTGATGTTAGTTTGAAAAAGGTGATGGTATTTAAGATCAGTGGTGATAGTACCTTGCGGTACCAAGAGAGGTTATGTGTTCCTGATATCGATGGTTTGCAAAAAAGGATTTTGGTTGAGGCGAATGAATTGCTCTATGTTGTTCATCCTAATTCGACAAAAATGTATCATGATATCAAAGAAATTTATTGGTGGAGTGTATGAAAAGGTATGAGGCTGGTTTTGTGGCCAAGTGCATGGTGTGATAACAAGTCAGAGTTGAGAACATGAGGCTTGGTGGGTTGTATCAAGAAATTGATTTTCCGGAATAGAAATGGGAGGTAATCAATATGGATTTCATTACCGGTCTTCCTTGGTCTTAGAACCAATTTGATTTGATTTGGCTCATCATGGATAAGATGATGAAGTCTGCTCACTTCTTACCAGTGAGGACTACTTTTTCGATGAAGGATTATGCAAAGTTATATCCTTAGGAGATTATAAAACTGCATGGGGTACCTATTTTGATTTTCTCTTATCGTGGTACGTGGTTTTTATCTCATTTTTGGTGATATTTTCATAAAGGTTTGGGAACTAAGGTTAGTCTAAGGACTGCTTTTCATCCTCAGATAGATGGGAAAGCAGAGAGGACTATTCAAATGATGGAGGGTATGCTTTAGGCATGTGTGATTGATTATGGTTGTAGTGGGGTTGAGCATCTTCCTTTGGTAGAGTTTGCTTACAACAATAGTAATCATTCTAGTATTGTTATGGAACCTTTTTAAGCATTATATGGTAGAAGGTGTAGATCTCTTATTAGGTGGTTCGAGCTTGGTGAGACGGATATGTTTTGTCTAAATTTGGTTTATCAGGCTATGGAAAAAGTAAAGGTGATTTGGGATAGGTTTAAGGATGCCGAAGGTCACTAAATGTCCTATGCGAATGTAAGGCGTAGAGACTTGGATTTTGAAGTTAGGGATTAGGTCTTCCTAAAGGTATCTCCTATGAAGGGAGTAATGCATTTCGGTAAAAAAGGAAAGCTCAGTCTCTAGTTTGTTGGTCCCTATATGATTTTATGAAGGGTTGGTAATATGGCTTATGTATTGGAGTTTCTTTCTAGTTTGAGCTTCATTCATCTGGTATTTCACGTCTCTATGTTGAGAAAGTGCGTTGCTTATCCTTCTTTGGTTGTTCCTTTGGAAGGATTGGGTGTATCAAATTCTCTATCTTATCAAGAGGTCCCGATTGAGATATTGGATCGACAGTTTCATGGGTTATAGAGAAAGGATGTGGCCTTGGTTAAGGTTTTATGGTGGAACCACTAGGTGGAAGAGGCTACATGGGAAGTGGAAGAGGACATGAATTCCAAGTATCCATATCTTTTTCTACTCCTGGGATTCATGCAGAAGGTATGCGTTCTTCAATATTCTTTTGTTTCAATCTTTGTTAAAGGAAAGATTAATATCTTTACATCTTTATTTTCTAACTTGGTTAAAGGTTAGATTGATATTTGTTAATGCAAATGAATCATTGATATGGTTACCCTACCTTGTCCATCATTCGGGGATGAATGTTCCTAGTAGGGGAGACTATAACACCCTAGGTCTTTTACCCTTAGAAAATGTACTGGAATTCTGGAAAAGCTACGACCAGAGAAAATGAGTCATACACCAGGGTACAAGTAGTATAGGTTGGTCGTATGCTGACCAGTGTTGTATGGTGAGTTGAATTTGGTTCCTAGAATGGATATAACTTGAGTAATATGAGACATATTGGTAGATACGGGTTGTTGGCTTTTGTTCTTTCCTTCACTTAATCTTAGACTTGGAAACTTAAGTTGGATATGAGTATGAGTGGCTCAGCATAAGTCGTAAGCCAGGGTATGAGGTGTACCAAGGACTTGTATGGTGGATAGTGTTCAAACCTCTTGTGATTCTATTTTATCAGGGGTACAGGTCAAGGGTACTAGTCGTATACTTGGGTACAACTTGGTTTAGGTGTGTCATACCTTCAACAATGTTGGATCCAAGGGGGAGTCCTATGGTGTAAGTGGTGGGTACCACTCGTATTAGAGGGTACGATTGGTATGGTTAGTCATACCCCTGATGGGATTTTATGCAGTTTAAGTGTGGGCAATTTGGACATTTCTCCACTTAACCTAATAAGGCCCCACGACTTTTAACTTACTTAGGTGATTATTTTCCCTATTATTCTATTTATTAACACTTAGAAAATACCCTCTAATCCTCTCTAAAGTTCTTGGGCAAAGGAAGATAGGGTTTCATCATAAGGATTAATTTGGGTTTTGTGTTGGTGATTTCTCTCCATTATTTTCTCAATTAAGGCATGTACTCTTTCCTTATTGTTAGTTCTAACTAAAGGCATGGCTTTATACAATGTTTTCATGGCATGATTTATTGTGTGGTTTTGGGGTTTTCAAATATGTGTTGGGGTTTAGGTTATAAATGGCTTGTTACGTTTTTCCATTTTTTAATTATGTTATTACATACTTTAATGGTGGTTTTGGATAATTCATTACATAAGAATTGTCACAAGGTAATCAGTTTTGGTTTTGGAAGTACTATGCCCCCAATATGTTTGATAAAATGCCTATGATAATGTTTTTACTATATTATTGGATTTTAATAGAACTATTACATGGTTTGAACTTGGTAATGGAACTCTAAATGGTTTAAATAATTTGGAATGGAATGGTTTGTTTTAATAAACATCCTTGTGGGGTACAATAGAATCCTCTAAGCTAGTGTAATAAGGGAACACTTCTGGGGTACATGGGACTCCCCCAAGTTAACTTGATAAGGTGATCGATGGGTACGTGGGACTCCCTTGATCTCTAAAAGGTTTAGCTAAGGACAATACTTACAAGTATAGTCGGTATGACGATACCACTATTAATAGCTTTGGTTAATAATAAATGGAGTAATGGATTGGTTGGTTGGAAACGGTTTTAACTGGGCAATAATGGTGGGATGTGATAGCTAACCGTGAAGGTGGGAGTCATATAGAAAAACACTAGAAACTCATGTTTCCCGACATGAGGGGTTGGTCATGGCAACCATGTATGATTCTTATGAGGTATACGGGAATTCTCTAAGTACACTGTACATATGTATCATGGGGAGCGAAGGGTACTTGGGAATCCCCTACTCTTATGTTATCTTTGGTTCGTGTGGCTACATGTATTGGGACCCTTTCAGGGGGCTACACTGGACCCATATAGCCCGCGAGTAGTTTTATGATGGTTAAGCTACACATACCCAAGTTAATGCTTTTAAATGCATGCTATACCTGATTTTCTTTCCCAACATGGTTATATATATATATATATATATATAGTTTGTATATATATGGTTTGTATGCTAAACCTGGAGTCTAAAGGGTTTCGATTGAGTAGGACCAAGATAAAGTACTTGGAGTGCAAGTTTAGTGACTCGAGGCAAGAGGAGGAGGTGGTAGTAAAGTTGGATTCCTAGGAGGTTTGCAAGAAAGATAGTTTTAAGTATCTTGGGTCTACGATTTAGGGGAATGGAGAGATAGATGAGGATGTCTCTCACCATATTGGGGCAGTTTGGATGAAATAAAGGCTTGATTCAGGAATTTTATGCGATAAGAAGGTGCCCCTTAAGTTGAAAGGAAAATTCTATAGAGTTTCAGTCTGACCGGCTATGTTATTTGGAGTGGAGTGTAAGCCAGTTAAGAATTCTCATATCCAAAAGTTGAAGGTGGTAGAGATGACGATGTTGTATTAAATGTGTGGATTTACAAGGGCTGACGGGGTTAGGAATGAGATTATTTGGGAGAATGTGGGAGTAGTATTTGTGGAGGATAAAATACAGAAAGTAAAGTTGAGATGGTTTGGTCATGTGATGAGGAGGGGCACATGCCTCAGTTTGTAGGTGTGAGAGGTTGGCCTTGGATGATTTCAAGTAGGGTAGGGGTAGATTGAAGAGATACTGGAGGAAAATAATTAAACGTGACTTGGAGCGATTACACCAGACTGAGGAAATAACCTTAGATAGGAAGGTATGGAGGAAAAGTATTAGGGTAGAGGATAGGGTGGGTGGATGAGTCGTAGTCAGTAGGTAGGAGGGCTTCAGTGTCCTTTGATTTGCAATGTACAATTTTTTGTAGATGTCGTACCTATGTTTTTATCGTGTTCCATACCTTTGATGTTTTATATACTATCCTTTGTCTTTAGTCGGAGGTCTATCGGAAACAACCTCTCTACTTCTTTAGAGGTAGTGGTATGGACTACATATACTCTACCCTTCCCAGACCCCACGATGTGGGAATATACTAGGTTTGTTGTTGTTGTTATTGTTGTTGTTGTTGTTGGTTTGTATTCATATGGATGATTTGCTTGGTTTACTGGATGACATTATTTTATCCTTATCATAAGTTCATGCTAGTGTTCACCTGCTAACCCTTATTTGGGGGGATGTATCCCTATGCGATGTAGGAACCATCCGTTCTACTCCTCTTGCATAGTGATCGTATTTCAAGATCAGCTTTTGGATTAAAGTGGCGAGCTTCCATCTTCTGGAAGGCTGCATTTTATGTTATGGACATTTTCATATACTTTTAGTTATTTCATGGATATTGGTTTTGGCTGTGGTTAGGGGCATGTCCCAATCGGATATTGGTTTCTTTTCTTTAGGGGATTTTATGGAACTACTATGGGTTGGTATAGGCGAGATCGATATTGGTGTCAGCCTTTGTATTGGCATTAGCATTTTGGTTGATATCGTTGGACTAAATTTCTCACTGTTCCATCCTCTTTTATTTTAGGATTATATATAATTATTGTGGAACTCATATGGTTATGGTTTTGGATTATAGGTTGGTTTGGTATTGGTTATTTTTTGGTATTCGATGGTTTGGCTCGTTTAGGTGGTCGCGGTCACAGACCTATCCCAAACTCTTGGATTTTACAATAACGCTATCCTGTTATATGTTCGAAATTTATTCGACTCAGTATATGCGTAGGTTGGTTGGGTTTGGTAATGGGGGTGGTCTCCAATCCCAGTTGGACATAGGATGCCAATTACTAAAAGGCCCCGGGTCAGGTCGGGTCAACAGGTCAGGTTGGTTGTATTCAAGCAGTGGATGACTAGGCAGTTGGATAGTGGCCCAACCTCGGATATTGTGGAGGTAAAGCTGAGGTGGCCAAGATAAAAAATTAGTTGTCGAGTTATATGTTAGACCAATCACCCGAGAGCCTGTGGTTACGATAGTTATGCTTGAAGTACATGTTGATAATATTTGGACTATTGTAGACTCGATAAAAGTGCCCTAAGAGGAAAGAAGAGAAAGAAAGAAAATAAAGCACCGTAATAGCTCAGACAAAGTAGCAATAAAAAAAGCTAAGCCTAATAGCCTACAAAGTGAGTAGGATAGGCAGACGAGGGTCCAAGAGATGCATTTTGGCACTGGCAGTTCGAAACTAGTGACTATTGATATTGATGGAGGCAGTGATGTATACCCATCGAGTGATGTACCATTGAGCGTACCGGCCACCACTGGTGCCACTATTGCTGACACAGTTTCGACAGCTGACGGGACTCAAGATATTGATAGTGGGATCCGACCTGAGGGCCCAAGTGATGACACTGCATAAGCCATCACTATGAGCGCCCTAATATGTTCCCATTCTCTTGCACTTCACTTTTAGATTCATCGGGGACAATACATAGGTTTTAAGTTGGGGGTGGGGTGTATCAAGGTTGCCATGGGTAAGACTTGCCATGTTTTGAAGTCCGTGGCCATAATCTAAAAAACTTGAAGAACTGGCATGTTTTGTGTTTTTTGTATTGTTTTTGTGTATTGTATGTTGGAAATAGCTGAAATAGGAGGAAATTTTGAACTTGTGACAATAGTTATCATTTTTAATGATTTATTCAAAAATCGTGTTGAAATATTATACCCCTCTTAAAATTTGTAGAAGTGGCATGTTTTGTGTTTCTTGTTATTGTGATAGTTGAAATAGGAGGAAATTTTGAACCGTGGCAGTAGCAGGCATTTTGAATGATTTCTCTCAAAACTGTGCTGATATATTATACCCCTCCTAAAATTTTCTTAACTGTGTGATATGTATGTGTGTTAGACAACTATGAATTTGATCATGACATTAGGATTAGGAATAGAAAAACTAGGATGAACAGTTTCATAACTGGATAAGTAGTGTTTAGCAGTATAACCCTGTGCGAGTGTGTGTGAGTCAATACTGAGTTCCTGGTGTATCGAAATCTAGAACTTGCCAGATTGGTTTTACCTAGGTCCAGGATAGTCGAGTAGGAAGTGATCATACGCCATTTTTGATTTAAGTCCACTCAAGCCTAAATGCCCAACTAAATGAATGAATCCTTTTAATCTAAATACTTGAGCTTTAAATTAACCCAATTTTTTTGTTTACATAAATTTTACCTTCTCGTTTCTACAATAAACCTGTATTGGCCCCGGTCCTTCTCGATTATTGTGCACCTCAACTAAGGAAAACTTCCTAAGTTAAGTGTGGCTATTATAGAGGTGCGTAGGACAAAATGAGTATGAAGGAGGAAGTTTAAAAGAAAAAAATAAAAAAAGGACAGGTGCGGTGAAAACAAAAAGAGAAAGAAAAGAAAGTAAGAAAAAAAATCACCCCTGCTCCAATCTGTATGTGCTTTGAAATAAAACTGGAGACATAAGGGAGGAAATAAAATAAATAAATGTAAAGAATAAGTGGACCCCTAAACAAAGCGTAATGTGAAGGAGGCATAGTCACTTAATAAATCCTAAAAAGATACCAAACCAGCCCCTAACTTGTTTTACAAGCCAAATAAAGTCCTTTAGTGATCCCGTCCCGACTGTTCAAAAACTTAGAAAGAGAGCATAGGGGAAAGCATATATTATTCTATATACACCGGTGGTACTTCTTTGTGAATAAGAGTGTCGTTTGTCACATCCTTGAATTAATTGATTAATCTTAATTAAGAGTGAATACGGTTTTTTGACTGTGATAGCACATGGGTTACATTGTTAGGTTGCTAGACTATTTGATTAGTGTGGTTTGTATATGCCAAGTTGACTTTTACTAATGTAATGACATCATAGGATTCCTTTTTGTTATTCCATGTACAGAATCATATATACAATTGTTTCTTGGAAAGTTGAAATTAGAAGGGGAAATAAAAGGGTTGAAACTTGAATTGAAAAGTAACTGCCATAGATATCCTATGATCTTTCTGTTTAGGCGTGAAACTCCCTGGGGTTTGATCCTTAGAAATTTCTTGAGTTTTTAACTCACTGGACATCATACGACTAGGGGTACTAGTTATATATTAAGATATGATTTAGGGGTCATCACTCATATGTTGATTAGTATGGTTGGGTTGGCTACTGTCCAAGGTACAACTTCTTTTTAAGAATCGTATGATGGAGTGCGAGTCATATAAAGAAACTTGTATGATGTCCTATGTCTTAACCTAGGTGATTCTATTCTGACTAGGGTATGGTTTATGGGTATCGATCTTATGATTGGGTACGAGTGTGACTTTGGAGTTGTAGGTTGGTCAGTGTGGGGGGTTAAGATTCTACTTGAGGTATGAGTGGTTCCCACCACTCAAAACCTAGGGTATGGATTGGGGAGGGGTTATACCCTCCTATGGGAAATTAATATAGTTTAAGTTGGGGGTATTCTAGACATTTCCCCTTTAAACTTCTTGGGACCCCAAGACTTAAACACCTTTTTGGGGTTTCATTAACCTAATTGCAATAAATCAAATAATCTAAACTCTCTTAAGACTCTTGGGTTAAGAAAAAGCTGGGGTTTCTTCAAGGTGGTAAATTGAGGCTCATAGGGTTGATTTCTTCTTATTTTCTTCTCAATCTAAGGCATGTTACTCCTCCCTCATTGATAGTTCCAACTAAAGGCATGTTTTATGAATTGTTTTCATGGCATAATTTTTGTATGGTTTTGGGTTTCCAAATATATATTAGGGGTTTTGGTTATAAATGCTTGCTTATAGTTTTCCTATGTTTTAATTATGAATTTACATATTTTAATGGTGTTTTGGACATTTGGTTTCATGGGAATGGTTAATTAGTGCTTGTTTATGGTTTTGGAAATACTATGCCCCTAATGTGCTTGATAGAATGCCTATGAGAATGCTCTTACTATATTGTTGGACTTTTAATGAAACTATTGCATTGTATAACTTGGTAATAGAACCCTAAATGGTATTAATGGTAGTTGGTCTAATTGAAAACCTTCTGGGGTACAAGAAAATCCCCCCAAAAAACTTAATAATGATCACTTGTGGGGCATATGGGATTCCCTCAAGTCAACTTAATAATGTCATCTATGGGTACATGGGAATCCCTTAACTTAAATAGGATGGCTAAGGACATTGCTTGCAAGCTATAGTCGGTATGAAGTTACCACTAATCATATCCTTAGTTAGTAATAAATAGAATGGAGGTTTAGTTGTAAGATAATGGTTTTTAATTGGGAAATAATAGAAGGGTGTGAATGCTAATCATGAAGGTGTGTGTCCAATGGACGGACATTGGAAACTCATATTTGCCAACATGAGGATAGGTCATGGTGACTATATATGATACTTATGGGGTAAATGGGAATCTCTTAAGTACATTTGTACATATGTATCATAGAGAGCGAAGGGTACTCGGGAATCCCCTACTTCTATAGTATCTCCAGTTCCTATGTCTACACGTATTGCGGCTTATTCAGGGGGTTACACTGGAACCATATAGCCCGTAGGTGGTTCTAGGATGGTTAAGCTACACATACCCAGGTTAATGGTTTTAATGGCATGCTAAACTCAATTCCCTTTCCCAACAGGGTTATTTATATGTATGTATGGTTGTGAATGTATATGGTTGGCTTACTTGGTTTTAAAGGCTGGCATTATTTTATTTTTATCCTGAGTACTTGCTAGCGTTCACCCGCTAACTCATCTTTGAGCGGCTGTATCACCACGTGATGCAAGAATCAACCATTCTACTTTTCCTGCTTAGTGATCAGATTCAGGACCAACTTGATTGGATTAAAGTAGTGAGCTTCCATATTAAAAAAGTATCCATTTCATATCATGAATGTCTTTGCATCTTTTGGCTATGGTTGGGGGCATGTCCCATTCAAATATTATTTTACTTTTGGTTAGAGGCTTTATGGAACTACTATGGGTTAGAATGGATGGTGTCGATATTAGTATTGTCCTAAGTATTGGCATTTGTATTGGGGCTGATACTGTTGGAATGTATTTATGATTGTTCCATCCTTTTATTTTATAGACTCGTACTTGGTTATTGTTTTAGGTCTGGTATGGTTATTGGGTAGGTATCAAATGGTTGGACTTGCTTAGGTTGGTCATAGTTATGGACCTATCCTAGAGACTGGGTTGGTACAAATACACTATCTTGTTATATGTTTGGAATTCATTCAACTCAGGGTATGTATTTGGTGGTAGGGTAACAAGAATGGTCCCCGATCCTTATCGGACTTGGGATGCCCATTATGACAAGGCCTTGGTTTGGGTTGTATCAAGTAAGTATCAGATCTTTAGGTTCATGGTCAATTTGGAGTCCACAAAGCCGTGTCGAGTAGAGTCTTTTCAAGGATGTGTAGTATGTTACACTCATAAGAGAGAGGCTATAAGGCATTTAGGAAATGCTTCTCTTCTTTGTGTTCTATTTTCGAGCTTGGAGTCTAAGGTCTTGGATTCTTCTGATTTCTGTTTGTTTGTCTTTTAGATCATGCCTTAATGATTTGAAGTTCATGGAAACTCTTTTTTCCCCATGATATGAAGTTCATGGAAAATCCTTTTTCCCAACTGGGGATGATTTAATGGGAGAAGATCTACCCAGGGGATCCATACTCAGTGTAGGGGTCCGGTCCCTGATATTTCTGGAGTTCCATAAGTTTCTTTAGTCTTCCTTAGGATCCTCAATCTAATGTGGTGAATGCAGAGTTGCGTCAGTCGATTCATATGATTGCTCAGTTGGTAGCTTCTCAGGCTGAGTGTGGTGCATCAGGTATTACATCTTCTGAGGCTACAAGGGTTGCCCAGTTTATGAGGTAGAGTCCTCTAAATATTACTGGTGTTAAGGTATAGGAGGATCCTCAGGGTTTTCTAGATGATATGGAAAATATCTTCAGGGCCATACAGGCCACGAATGTGGAAGGGGTGAATTTTGCTGCCTATCAGCTAAAGGATGTGGCGTACTAATGGTACTAGGAATAGGATCAAGCAAAGGGTGATGTTAAGCAGTCATCTTTGTGGGAGACTTTCTCAAATACTTTTCTTGACCGCTTCTTTTGTCAGGCATTGAGAAAGCTAAGGCAGAGGAATTTGTTAATCTAAAATAGGGGAAGATGTCGGTCAAGAAGTATGCCTTGAATTTCACCAGTTATCTAGGTATGCTCCAGAATTTGTCTGATATGAGCACTAGTGAGAGAAAGTTTGCTTTAGCACTGTCTCATGAGTTGATCCTTGAAATCAACACTGCATTACTGATCAAGGACATGGATATCTCTAGGTTGGTTGTTCATATACAACAGGTGGAGAAGGAAAAGAGAAAGCAAGCAGAGCTAGGTGAAAGGCAGGGTAGGAAGTTTAGATTCTTTGAGCAGGTTGGTAGTCAACATCAAAGTGGTTGGGATGGTGGTAAGTGGCCAAATAAGTAGTGGGGGAGTTCTTGTTCTTTCTCCATAGCTAGTGCTCCTTACCCAAAGCATTTCAGTGAGAGGTGTCAGTAGGGTAGCGATAACTTTAGTGCGTAGGGTGCCCAATCTCTGGCTAGATGGGCCAGCTATCTTTATTATTTTCTCTTTATAGGTTCTGTGGTCAGTTATATTAGGGTTTCTGCGATGAGGGGAGGGACAAGTGTTTCAAATATAGCTAGTCCATATGCTTAGAAACTGTCTGGTTGGTAAGATTGTGTTGAGAGTGAACAAGGTTTCAATTGCCTTTTTATCTTCTCCTGTACCAAAGGGTGCTGCTTCTGCTTCTGTTTCTGCTTCTGGTATTGGCATAGGCCAGAATAGGTTATATGCACTTACCACCCGACTAGAGTTTGAGGCATCACCTGATGTTGTGACTGGTACGTTACAACTCTTTTCTTAGGATGTTTATTATTTACTTGATCCAGGGTCCACTCTCTCTTATGTGACCCTATTTGTGGCTGTGTATTTTTGTTTTGACCCTATCTAGTTCTACCGCGATAGGTAACTTTATGGTTGCTAAAAAAGTCTATAGGGTGTGTGTGGTATTTGTTGGTAGTAAGGAGACTTTGATAGATTTGTATGAATTAGATATGGTGGATTTTGATGTCATTTTAGGGATCAATTGGTTACACTCGTACTATGCATCCTTAGATTGTCGGACCCATATGGTTGTCTTTAGGTTCCCTGGTGAACTAATTATTAAATAAGAGGGTGGTTTCCTAGCTCCTAAGGGAAGGTTTATATCATATCTTAGAATTCGGAGGTTAATCTCTAAAGGGTGTCTCTATTATTTAGGCCAGGTGAAAGACTCTAACTCAGAAGGTCCTTCTTTACATTTAGATCCAGTGGTGAATGAGTTTCTTGAGGTCTTTCCAGATGATCTTCCTGGTGTTCCTCTAGATAGAGAGATTGAGTTTGGGATTGATTTGGTTTCGGACACTCATCCAATATCTATTTTCCTTATAGAATGGCTCTGGCTGAGTTGAGGAAACTCAAGGAGCAACTTAAGGATCTTTTGGATAAGGGTTTTATCTGTCCTAGCGTGTCCACTTGAGGTGTACCGATGTTATTCGTGCATAAGAAGGATGGTTCCCTTTGAATGTGTATTGACTATCAGCAGTTGAATAAGGTGACGGTTAAGAACAAGTATTGTCTTCCAAGGATAGATAACTTATTTGATCAGTAACAGGGTACCAAATTCTTTTCTAAGATAGATCCTTGGTCTGGGTATCATCATCTTAAGATTAGGGAGGTGGATATCCCTAAGACGACATTCTATACTCGGTATGGGAACTTTGAGTTCTTGGTTATTTCATTTAGTCTAACTAATGCCCTGGCGACATTCATGGTTTGATGAACAAGGTCTTCCGTTAGTTTTTAGATCTTTTTGTTATTATGTTTATTGATGAAATTCTAGTACATTCTAAGAGTGAGGTAGATCATGCCAATAACTTCAATTTGGTATTGCAGACCTTGAAAGAATAACAATTGTATGCCAAATTCTAAAAATGTGAATTATGGTTGAACGATGTCACCTTTTTGGGTCATATTATTTCTAGTAAGGGGATTTTGGTGGATCCAGAAAAGGTGGCAGTGGTTAAGAAGTGGTCTAGACCCACAACTCTAACTAATATTCGGAGCTTCTTAGGCTTGGTTAGGTATTATGAGAAGTTTGTGGAAAGTTTTTCAACGATAGCTGTCCTATTGACTAAGTTGACTCAGAAGAAAGTAAGGTTCTCTTGGTCGGATGCTTGTGAGGCTATTTTTGAGAAGCTGAAGGATAAGCTAACTTCGGCTCTAATTTTCACATTGCTTGAAGGCAATGAAGGGTTTTTGGTTTATTGTTATGCATCCCGGGTGGGACTTGGTTACGTTTTAATGCAGCATGGTAAGGTGATTACCTATGCATCTAGGCAGTTGAAGGTTCATAAGAGGAATTATCCTACTCATGATTTAGAGCTGTTAGTGGTGGTATTTACATTGAAATCTGGCGGCACTATTTTTATAGGGTGCACATGGATATCTTTTCTGAACATAAGAGTTTACAGTTTATGTTCAGTCAAAAAGAGCTTAATCTTAGGCAGAGGAGATATCATGAGATTCTCAAGGATGATGACATGATTCTTTACTACCATCCAGATAAGGCTAATATTATTATTGATGCTCTTAGCAGGTTATCCATAGGGAGTTTGGCTCATGTGGATAAGGAGAGGCGGCAGTTGGTGAAGGATATTCACAGCTTGGCTAATCTTGGAGTTCATCTTTTAGACTCTAAGGATGGTAGTGTATTGGTGTAAGAAGTGGGTCGGTCGTCTGTTCGTGCTGAGATCCAGGAGAAACAAATGCTAGATCTTGTCTTAATGAAAATCAAGGGTGATGTAGGTGGGCAAAAGTTAGTGGTATTTGAGATCAGTGGTGACGGTACCTTAAGGTACCAAGGGTGGTTATGTGTTACTAATGTTGATGGTTTATGAGAAAGGGTATTGGCTGAGGTGCATGAACTGCACTATGTTGTTATCTCAGTTTGACAAAAATGTATCATGATCTCAAAGAGATGTATTTGTGGGATGGTATGAAGAAGGATATGGCTGATTTTATGGCCAAATGCATGGTGTGTCAATAAATGTAAGTTCAACACATGAGACCTGGGAGTTTGTATCAGGAGATTGAATTCCCTAAATGGAAATGGGAAGTAATCAATATGGATTTTTTTATCGGTCTTCCTCTATCTTGAAATAAATTTGATTCTATTTGGGTCATCATGGATAGGATGACAAGGTCAGCTCACTTCTTGCTAGTGAAGACTAACTTTTTGGCTGAGGATTATGCGAGGTTGTATCTTTATGATATTGTGAAGCTACACCGGGTATGTATTTTGATTATCTATAATCATGGTACGTAGCTTTCATCTTACTTTTGGTGGTCATTTCAAAATAAGTTGGGTACTAAGGTTAGTCTGAGTACTGCTTTTCATCCACAGACGGATGGTCAAGCAAAACGAACTATTCAAATATTAGAGGATATGCTTCAGGCATTTGTGATTGATTATGATGGTAGTCGGGTTGAACATCTACCTCTTATAGAGTTTTCTTACATCAACAGTTACCATTCTAGTAGTGGGATGGATCATTTTAAGGCATTGTATGGTAGAAGGTGTATATCTCCTATTGGGTGGTTTGATCTTGGTGAGGCGGATATGTTTGGATCAGATTTGGTTTATCAGGCTATGGAAAAGGTAAAGGTGATTCAAGATAGGTTTAAGGCTGCCCAAAATCTCCAAAAGTACTATGCGGATGTAAGACGTAGGGATATGGCGTTTAAGATTGGGGATAGGATGTTCCTAAAGGTGTCTCCCATGAAGGGAGTAATGTGGTTTGGAAAAAAGGGGAAGCTCAGTCCCCGGTATGTTGGTCCTTATGTGGTTTCACGAAGGGTTGGTAATGTGGTGTATGAATTGGAGTTGCCTTCTAGTTTGAGCTCCATTCATCCATTATTCTATGTCTCTATGTTGAGACAGTGTATAGGTGATCCTACATCAGTTGTTTCTTTGGAAGGATTGGGTATCTCAAATTCCTTATCTTATGAAGAGATCCAGGTTGAGATCTTGGATCGGCAGGTTCGTTGGCTACAGACTAAAGATGTAGCTTTGGTTAAGGCTTTATGGCAGAACCATAAGGTGGAAGAAGCTTCTTCAAAAGCAAAAGAGGACATGATGTCCAAGTATCTGCATTTTTTTGCTCCAAATATTCGTGCAGAAGGTATATATTCTTGATCATATCTTTGTTTTCTAACTTAGTTAAAGGTTGGAATGGTTATGTTGGATGTAATTCGTGCATGTACTACCTTGTCCGTCATTCAGGGATAAATGATCTTAGTGGGGGAGACTAAAACACCATGGGTTTTGATCCTTAGAATTTCTTGAGTTTTGAACTCACTGGACATCATACAACTAGGGGTACTAGTCGTATGTTAGGATATGGTTTAGGGGTCACCACTCATATATTGATCAATGTGGTTGGGTTGGTTACTGTCCTAAGTACGACTTCTCTATAAGAATCATATGATGGGATGCGAGTCGTATGATGCAATTCGTATGATGTCCTATGTCTTAACCTAGGTGATTCTATTCATCCTAGGGTATGGTTTATGAGTACCAATCATATGATTGGATACGAGTGTGACTTTGGAGTTGTACATTGGTTAGTGTGGGGGTTGAAATTTTGCTTGGGATATGAGTGGAGGGTACCACTCATACCCTAGGGTATGGATAGGGGACGGTGGCCGTACCCTCTTGCGGGAAATTAATACAGTTTAAGATGGGGTTATTCTGGACATTTCCCCTAATAACTCCTAGGGGCCCCATGACTTAAAACACCATTTTGGAGCTTCATTAACCTATTTGCAATTATTCAATCACTCTAAACTCTCTCAAAAACGATCAAGGCTCTTGGGTTAAGTAAAAGCTAGGTTTTCTTTAAGGTGGTCAATTGAGGCTCATAGGGGTGATTTTGTCTGATCTTCTTCTCAATCTAAGGCATGCTACTCCTCCCTCATTGATAGTTCCAACTAAAGGCATGTTTTATGAATTGTTTTCATGGAATAATTATTGTATGGTTTTGAGTTTTTAAATATATATTAGGGGTTTTGGTTATAAATGCTTGCTTATAGTTTTCCTATGTTTTAATTATGGATTTATATATTTTAATGGTGTTTTGGACATTTGGTTGCATGAAAATGGTCAATTGGTGCTTGGTTATGGTTTTGGAAAAACTATGCCTCCAATGTGCTTGATAAAATGCCTGTGAGAATGCTCTTACTATATTGTTGGACTTTTAATGGAACTATTGCATGGTGTAACTTGTTAATGGAACCCTCAATAGTATAAATGGTTTAAATGATTTGGAATGGTTAAATGGTAAGGTCTTGGTAGTCGTGGTTGGTCTAATTGAAAGCCTTGTGGTGTACAAGGGAATCCCCCAAGAAAACTTAATAATGATCACTTATGGGGTACATGGGATTCCCCTAAGTTAACTTTTTAATATAATCTAAGGGTACATGGGAATCCCTTTACTTAAACAGGATGACTAAGGATATTTTGCAAGCTATAGTCGGTATGATGATACCACTAATCATAGCCTTGGTTAATAATAAATGGAATGGTAGTTTGGTTGTATGGTAATGGTTTTTAATTAGGCAATAATGGCGGGGTGTGATAGCTAACCATGAAGGTGTGAGTCCAATAGACAGACACTGGAAACTCATATTTGCCAACATGAGGATTGGTCATGGTGACCATATATGATACTTATAGGGTACATGGGAACCCCCTAAGTACAATTGTACATATGTATTATGGAGAGCGAAGGGTACTCGGGAATCTCCTACTTCTACGGTATCTCCGATTCATGTGGCTACACGCATCGGGGCCCATTAAGGGGGTTACACTTGACCCATATAGCCCGTGGGTGGTTCTAGGACGGTTAAGCTACATATTTCCAAGTTATTCGTTTTAATGGCATGCTAAACTCGGTTCATGGTTATATATATGTATGTATGGCTGTGAATGCATTTGGTTGGCTTACTTAGGTTTAAAGGCTAGCATTATTTTATCCTTATCCTGAGTACTTGCTAGCATTCACCCGCTCAGTCATCTTCGGGCATTTGTATCTGCACACAATGCAGGAACTGACCATTCTACTCCTCCTTTTTAGTGATCAAATTTGGGATCAGCTTCGTTTGATTGAAGTGATGAGCTTCCATATTTTGAAAGGCTCCTTTTCATATCATGGATGTCTTTGCATACTTTGGTTATTTCATAAACATTTGTTTTGGATATGGTTGGGAGCATGTACAATCGTATATTGTTTTAGTTTTGATTAGAGGCTTTCTGGTACTACTATAGGTTATAATGGGCGGTGTCGGTATTGGTGTCAGCATTAGTAATTGCATTGGTATTAGGGTTGATACCATTGTAATTTATTTATCATTGTTCCATCCTTTTATGTTATGGACTCGTACTTGGTTATTGTTTTGGTTCTGTTATGGTTATTGGTTGGGTTTTGAATAGTTTGACTTACTTGGGTTGGTCACAATTATGAATTTATCCTAGAGTCTGGGTTGGTACAAATACTCTATCTTGTTATATTTTAAAAATTCGTCTGACTCAGGGTATGTGTTTGGCAGTTGGGTTGGGTAATGGGGTGGTCCCCGGCTATGGTTAGACTTGGGATGGCCATTACAACAAGGCCCTAGTTTGGGTCGTGTGAAAGCATTGTTGTGTTTTGTGATAGTTTATGATTTTTCTTTTGCCTGAGGACACACAAAATTTTAAGTTGAGGGTGTTGATGTGTCGTGGTAACACGACACTCAATGCTTAAAACCATGAAATTATTCTTGTTTATAGGTTATTTTGGTTGATATAATGTGGTTTGTTGCTTGTTGTAGGTGAAACAGATCTACAATAGCGTTGGAATGAAATTGAAAAAAACAGACCTGAAAAAAACCAAGACTTCAGATGATATGAGTCACCATATGAGTCTTCAACATATCATACGACTTGTAGGTTCACTCGTAAGATAACAGAAGTAAAGCCAAGTAAAAAACTAAGTGAAAGAAAGATATGACTCAAGTATATGAGTCATAAGATCAGTATACGAGTCATATCAGTAAATCATAGGAAGAATAGAAATCAAGGAAGTAATTCAGAGTTGAAGTCTCAGAAGAATAAGAGTCGGAAGTTTGAGTACAACTCATATTGACAAATAGTAACCAGACTAGTGTTCTAATCATGAAAGGAAGAAGTCATAGGTGGATTCGACTGAAGGCCACAAGTTTTATGGTCAAGGTACGACTCGTGAGATGAAGTCGTAAGAAGAATAAAAAGTAGAAGCTTGGAAGATCAAACACTGAAATGGATACGAGAGGCACAGTACGACTTATAAGAAGACCTTATGAGTAGACGAACTAGTCGTTCCTTGTGCCAACATTACTTTTCCTTTCCTATTTTATTAGGATTGCTGGGTTATGTTGAGATACTATAAATACTCTAGGGCTTATCTTTTATCAGGTTACATTCTTTGATATTCTCTTACGTTCTTTGATACTCTATTACATACTTTACATTATTCTTGACATTTTTGGGTTATTATTCAATCAAAGACTTTGGATTTTATTCATCTTATTTTTGTACAGTTAATTACATGAATTCTTTAATAATTATCATAGGTTCTTGCATAAACATGAGCGGCTTATTTTCCTGAATAGGGTTGCGGGAACCCTGGTGGATCAGCTACGTAAAGAAAGTGGGATACTCATACATTCTACGGATTATACATGGATCTTAATCTTTTTCATATTAATTGACCTTAGAGCTATTGCAGAATCTTAGGGATAGCCTGTATTCATAAACATCCTCACAAGGAAGTTTGTGATTAGGAAAAGAGGATTAAGACAGTAATTTAAGAGTCACATCCATCTTATTATTCCATCATCTCATCTAATCAACTTGAGACTAAAAAGGTGAAATTTGAACTGAAGTCATAGACAAGGATCAATAAGGCGACACCCTAAGACTCACAAGGCAAAGGGTGAGATTTATCTGCACGTTCACAAAATGGTTGATAATATATATCTTCTTGACTTTACATTCAGAGCAGCAGAATAGGTGGATTGAACACGAGAAATTTAAGGAGTTGAGAAGCCAGGGGGAACACTGTAATACCCCAAAAATGAAAATCAATATTAGCGCCATATTTCAAGTTTATGTATAGTACATCATGGTTATTTGGTAGTTTCATGATCAAGTTTGATGTCAATTAAGGTCTCAAATATGACCTAGCTATTAGGCGAATCAAAACATTCCTTACCGATTGAATTCTTGGGAAGGATATTGGTATAGTCAACTTCAAACGAGTATATCTCTTATTATACTATGATTTTTTTATCTCAATACCCACCAACAAATAGATAATTTAATTATATTTTCAACGATATAAATTTCTCCCAAATCCTATATCGGAGCAAAAAGTTATACCCATTTTGCTCAAGCATGTTAGCCTGGCAACTAAGTGATAACATTAGCTGTCATCTTATCACAAATCTGATGACTTATCAGCTAATGTCGTCAGCCTTAGGCAGAAAGTCATAAATTCTAGCATCAAGTGACGACATGAGCTGACGGCTTATCACATATGTGACGACATTAGCCCAATGTCGTCATCCATAGAATTCAGCATTTTCTAAACAATTTTGGAGGGGTATTTTGGTATTTTCCCTTCACCCCAAAGCTCAATAAACACTGAATTCAGTCTCTATTTCACCAAAATACATTCTTTTCTCTCAAATTCTCTCAAGAACAAGAAGATGGGTTTCCAATTCAAGATCCAAATCTAAAGGATTCTTCCATCAATCTTCCCAAATCAAGTATTAAGGTATGTCATGTGTTGATTCATGGGTCCCTTTCACCCATGAAGCTCAAGAATCACTTTTTAAAATACAAGATTTGTATATTTATGAACGTTCATGATTTAAATAGAATTGAAATTCATGTTCATGATGTTGTGGGGTTTTGATTCATGTTTTAAATTACATATTCCAATGATTGGCCCTAGTATATGAAGATTTGCTTAATAATCATGATAAACTCCCTTTAATTTACAAGTTGAATGATGTATCCATGATTATTAGATGTGTTGATGATGGTATAACCTAAGCATGCTCACCATGTGTTTGTCTAAATGCCTACGTGAAGGAAAAGTACCATACTAGTATAATACTATGAAATCTCCATTCATGTACAAGTTTATGCATGTCAAGTGTTTGATGAAATGTCTTAGTCAACGAAGTATGGATATATGTGTAGCTATTGTGGTGCTTTAGAACTTGTACTTCATGAAATCTCCAACTTATTGTATTATGGATTGTGATGTTGGTCATGTATTTACGAAAGTCATGCTTTGTCGGTTTCTTCCCATCGAGTCCTGGGGGTACTTGTACCCAAAAAATATAGTTGTGTGCCTAGAGTTAGTGTCATGTTTTTACAATATCCTCAGTCAAGCCATGATCCATAGAACTCAGTTAGTTATGTGACTCAGGAAAGATCAATAATACAATAATCTCAGTACTATTTCGTCAGTCAACCGAAACTCAATTAATTCAGTCCAGTTCAGTTCAATAATTTATGTTCAGTGTCTATTCAGATGGGAGTAGGAATTAGCATCGAGTGAACCCAAGGATGGGAACACACACTGTCAGATGAGGGTGTGATTCTTAGAAGTCATCCTTGCATTCCATAATTATTTATCCAGCATAGGTTAAGACGTCAATACTGTCAAATAAGGGTTGTTTAGGCGGATAAACACTGTCAGATGAGGGTCCTACCATTCTCTTTTGGGGACACTGTCAGTTGAGGGTCACCCATAGCTTGTACTTGCCAGTGGAATGGTATTGACACCCTTCGATTTGGGGTTATGGATTGGACCCCAACGCAGCTATATTGCGTTATTTAGGGCATGTCAGTTTGATGACTACTTCCCACAGTTTCAGTTACAGATCTAGATTGTCAGATACAATCATTCAGTCTTAGTAATAGAACTCAGATAGTTCTACAGAATTTAGGACTGCCAGATGCAGTCACCTCAGAACAGAACTAAACTCAGCTAGTTCCATCAGAAACTAGACTGTTAGATACAGTCACTCAGTATTAGTTATTTAAGTTACATGGTTATCAGTATCTCATGTTATTAGTACTCATATTTAGTAATCCTGTTATCACGAACTCAGTTATTGTTATTATGTATTCACGCATGTATTCTCACGTTCATGTTGTTCAGTCAGTTAGTATAGTTCATGCATGTGAACCCTTTCCATTCAACCTACCTCACATGCATACCAATACATTCAATCGTACTAACGCATTTGTACTATGGTGTTTTATTCCATAGGTTCAGAAGCACCAGAGCATCAGTAGCATTCCAGTACTCAGTAGTCAGAGTCAGCAGTGAGTCTTCATCTTCAAGGACATGAACATTATCTTATCATTTCAGTACTTAGTTTATTTCAGTAGTTGGAGTTAGTTGGGGACATGTCCCATCAACTCCTTATTCATACAGTTAGAGGCTTTTCAGACTATCATGTTGAGTCAGTTTATTAGTTTGTTTTGGGTATTTCATACCCTACACAGATGTTATATTTTATTAGCTATTGTGTCTCAGTTTTGAACCTAATGGCCTTACAACCTTTATTTCTGCATTTACATAGTATATTATGCAGTGTTGATGTGCATATATCAGTCATTGGTTAGCTCGTGGTCCTTCGGGGTCATGGGCATTGTATAGCATTCCGGGTACCAGATTTGGGGCATTATAAACTTGGTATCAGAGTCTAAGATTCAATAGTGTCCTAGTAATTTTGAAAGCAGCACCTAGTAAAGTCTTGTACATGGGTGTGTTGCGCGCCATATTTATGGGCAGGAGGCTATAAGATGTTTTAGGAATAGTTTTCCTTCTTTCAGTATTCATGTCATGCCAGTGAGCATAATCTCAAGCTAATCTCTCAGTCTAATCTGTTTCTCCCTTTCTTCTATAGAACATGCCTCCTAAAAGAAGAAACGGGAATCAGCCAGCCCCTCAGCCCAAAGATTCTTTAGGAAAACATATTTCTCATGCAGAGTTTAGAGTTACATTCACTACTTTTGCTCAGTCAGTTGCTGCTCAGAATGAATGACCAGCTGTCATTCCGGACAACCCAATGGCCAATTCAGCTGCATCCGAGATTCGGGACTTCACCAAGTGAATCCTCCCTTCTTTCTCTAGTCTAAGTCAGATGAGGACCCTCAGGAATTCATTGATCAGGTTTAAAAGGTTACAGATATCATAGGGGTTACTCCCAATGAGAGTGCTAAGATAGTTGCATATCAGTTGTAGGATATTGCCTACACTTGGTACAAGCAGTAGAAGTCAGAAAGGTTAGTTGATTCTAGACCTATAGAGTGAGAATTATTTGTCACCTCATTCTTAAAGAGGTTCTTTCCTCTAGAGCTGAGAGAAGATAAGGTGCTAGAATTCATCAACCTCAGGCAGGGCAACATAATGATGAAAGAGTATTCTCTTGAGTTTACTCAATTATCCAGATATGCCCCTCATGTGTTTGCAGACAGCAGGGCTAAGATGAGTAAGTTTGTTTCTGGGGTGAATGATAGTATTGTCAATGAGTGTAGGTCTGCGATGTTGGATAGTGACATGACTTTATCCAGGCTTATGATACATGCTCAGAAGATAGAAGAGCAAAAGATTAAGATAAGGGAGAAATAGAATAATAGAGCAAGGACAGGTATTTTTAACTTTGCTCAGCCCAAATAAGAAGGAGAAAACCGTTCTTAGTTTCATCCTAAGTCATCAGTTCCAACTCCTTTTTCGGCTAGTGCTCCAGCTCCTAAGTTCAGGAATGGTAATAAAGATAGAGCACCACGCTCAAAGTCTCAAGGTAGTATCAGTAATACCCAAACTAATCCCCTTTGTCAGACTTGTGGTAAGAACCATAAGAGTGTTTGAAGAGCTGGCAGTGATGTCTATTTCAGATATGGCAAGCCAGGCCATAGAGGCAGAGATTGTGCTCAGTCAGGTTATCAGGTTTAGGAGAACCATTCCTCAGCTCAGTTCGGTCACCAAATTAGCAGGGTGCTACTTCTAGTGCTACTAGTAGGTAATACCTGAAAAGAATTTATGTTCTTCCGTCCCAACAGGATTAGGAAAATTCTCCTAATATGGTTACTGGTACGTTATAGATCTTTCACTTGCATATTTATGCTTTGCTAGATCTGGGTGTTTGCTTATCTTTTGTTATTCTTTATATAGCAGGTGATTTCGGAATCAGTCCCAAAATTCTAGTAGAGCCCTTTTCAGTCTCTACCCTAGTGGGTAAGACCATCATAGCCCAATGGGTATACAGGAATTGTCTGGTTATGATATTTTAGAAAGTCACTTCAGTAGACTTAGTCAAATTAGAGATGACTGATTTTGATGTTATTCTCGGCATGGATTGGTTTTACTCCTACTATGCCACAGTCGACTGTAGAAATAGAATAGTCCAATTTCAGTTTTCAAATGAACCCATCCTAGAGTAGAGAGGTAGTACTTCAGCATTCAGAGGTCAGGTTGTTTCCTACCTTCAGGCAAGGAAAATGATGTCTAAAGGATGTGTCTATCATCTTGTTCTAGTTAAGGACACTAGTTCTGAAACTCCTAGTCTTGATTCAGTTCCAATCATGAATGAATATTTATATATCTTTCCTTAAGATCTTCCCGGAATTCCTCCCAAAAGTAAAATAGACTTTGGTATTGATCTTACTCCAGATACTCAGCATATATCTATTCTGCCATACAAAATGGCACAAGTAGAACTTAGAGAATTGAAAGAGAAGTTGAAGGATCTTTTAGATAAGGGGTTCATCAGGCCTAGTGTGTCCTCGTGGGGTACACCAATCTTATTCATGCGCAAGAAAGATAGTTCTCTTAGAATGTGTATTGATTACCGTCAGCTCAATAAATTCACAGTCAAGAACAAGTATCCACTTCCCCGTATTGATGACTTGTTTGACCAACTTCTGGGTGCCAACTATTTCTCTAAGATAGACCTTAGATCAGTCTATCGTCAACTCAGAGTTAGGGAATGTGATATTTTTAAAATAGCTTTCTGAACTTGGTAGGGTCACTTCAAATTCCTAGTCATGTCATTTGGTATTACAAATACCCAAGAAACTTTCATGGACTTGATGAACCGGGTGTTCAAGCAATACTTGGATATGTTCATCATAGTCTTCATAGATGATATTCTGGCCTATTCCCTTAGTGAGCGTGATCATGCAGACTATCTCATAATTGTATTTCAGACTTTCAAAGATCATTAGCTATTCACCAAATTCAGTAAGTGCGAGTTTTGGCTAAGGTCAGTAGCATTCCTTAGTCATATCATTTCCAGTGATAGCATTAGGGTTGATCCTCAAAATACCAAAGCGGTAAAAAACTTGCCTCTCCCTGTATCTCCATCAGATATCAAGAGTTTCTTGGGTTTGGTTGGCTATTACAGATGATTTGTTGAGGGATTTTCTTCTATTGGATCCCCTATGTATAGATTGACTCAGAAGAAGTTCAAGTTTCAGTGGTCAGATCCTTACGAGAGGAGTTTTCAGGAGCTGAAGACTCGACTTACCTCAGCTCCAGTCCTAGCTCTTCTAAATGGTTCAGATGGGTTTGTAGTATATTGTGATGCATCCAGAGTAGGTTTAGGTTGTTTCCTCATGTGGCATGGTAAGGTCATAGCCTACACCTCCAGACATCTTAAACCCCATTAGAAGAATTATTCGACTCATGATCTTGAGTTAGTAGCCATAGTATTTTCCTTGAAGATTTGGAGTCATTATCAATACAATGTTTATGTATATGTGTTCATAGACCATAAGAGCCTTCAGTAGGTATTATCTCAGAAAGATCTTAACCTCTGCCAGAGAAGGTGGTTAGAGCTCTTGAAAGATTACAACATGAGTGTCCTTTATCATTCGAGCAAGGCCAACGTAGTGGCCGACACTCTTAGTAGACTGTCTATGGGTAGGGTTAGTCATGTTAAGGACAGTAACAAGAAGTTAACTCAGGAAGTCAATTTGCTTGACAGACTAGGTGTTCGCTTAGACGATATAGAGGAGGGTGATGTATGGGTTTAGAGTAGTTCAGAATCATCTCCAGTTTTTAAGGTAAAAGAAAAGCAAGATAGAGATCCCAGTCTAGTCAAGTTAAAAAAGTTAGTCAAGGATCAGAAGGTTGAGGTTTTCTCCCGGGGGGAGATGGTGTTCTGCATTGTCAATGTCATCTGTGTGTTCCAGGTGTAGATGACTTGATCCACCGAATTCTTACAGAAGTGCATGGTGCACGCTACTTTATTTATCTAGGGGCCACAAAGATGTACCACAACTTGTGGGAAATCTATTAGTGGAGTAGGAAAAAAGAGATGTTTCAGAGTTTGTTGCTAAGTGCTCTATATGTCAGCAGGTTAAGATAGAGCATTAGAAGCCTAGTGGTCCCATGCAAGAGTTTATTATTCCCACTTGGAAATTGTAAGAAGTAAACATGGACTTTGTTATGGGTTTGCCATGTACTCGCTGTCAACATGATTCTGTTTGGGTTATTGTAGACCGGATGACCAAATCAGCTCATTTTCTTCCAGTTCATACCTCTTTTTTAGATGAGGACTATGCCAAACTCTATATTAAGAAGTTGGTCAGATTACACGGTATTTTGTTGTCTATTATTTTAGACAGAGGTACCCAGTTCACCTCTTACTTTTGGAAAGTATTCCAAAAGGGTCTTGGTACCTAAATTCATCCTACTACAACCTTTCATCCCCAGACAGATGGTCAAGCAGAAAGGAATATTCAGACCTTGGAGGATATTCTAAGGGCATATACAATTGATTTTAAGGGAAGTTGGGATGACCACTTGCCTTTGATTGAGTTTGCATACAACAACAGCTATCATTCTAGTATTCAGATAGCTTCATTCAAAGCTCTGTATGGTAGGAGATGCAGATCTCCAGTCAGTTGGTTTAAAGTTAGTGAGGCCTCATTCATAGGGCCTGACTTGGTATTCGATGCCTTAGAAAAAGTTCAATTGATCAGAGAGAGACTTTGGGCTGCTCAGAGCCGACAAAAGTCTTAAGAAGTACGTAGAAAAGATCTCGAGTTCAAAATTAGTGACTTTGTCTATCTAAAGATCTATCCCATAAAGGGAGTAAAGAGATTCGGCAAGAAGGGAAAGCTTAGTCCCAGATATGTCGGTCCCTTTACAATTCTCAGTCGCTTTGGCAAAGTAGCTTATGAGCTCGCATTGCCGTCAGATCTAGCCTCAGTTTACCCAGTCTTCCATGTATCTTTTCTCAAGAAGTGCATAGGTGACTAAACAGATGTAGTCCCTATTCAATACATAGATGTTCAGAACAGTCTCTCTTATGAAGAAATTCCAGTCAAATCCTTGACTACCAGATTCGTAGACTAAGGAACAAAGAAGTCCCTCTAGTCAAAGTTCTTTTGCGGAATCAATCCGTTAAGGGAGATACTTGGGAAGTAGAAGCAGACATGCGAACCAATTACCCTCACATCTTCTCTAAAAACTCAGACTCAGCTCAAGGGAATAATTTTCCTTAAGCTTATTCAGTTTTATGTTCAGATTTCCATTATAAACTTTGTACCAAGTGGAATTACATATTAAGTCATGCATTCTTGTGTCAGCTCAGTTATGTATTCATGCATCAGATATGCATGTTCAATATGATAAAACCAGATTATTAGTCATGTCAGTCATGAAATCATGCTTCAGTTGTGCATGTCCAGTATGTACTTTAAGTTATCATTTCTCTCAGTCTAATCAGTCTCATTCGAGGATGAATGTTCCTAAGGGGGAGATATTGTAATACCCTGAAAAATGTAAATCAATATTAGTTCTATATTTCAAGCTTATACATAGTACATCATGGTTATTTGGTAGTTTCATGATCAATTTTGATGTCAATTAAGGTCTCAAATACATCCTAGCTATTAGTAGAATCAAAACATTCCTTACCGATTGAATTCTTGGGAAAGATATTGGTATAGTCAACTTCAAATGAGCATATCTCTCATTATACTATGAATTTTTGAGATAATTACCCACCAAAAGATATATAATTGAATTACCTTTCCAACGATACCAATTTTACCCATATTCGATACTGGAGCAAAAGGTTATACACATTTTACTCTATCATGTTAGCTTGGCAACTAAGTGACGACATTAGCTGATGGCTTATCACATATTTGACGACTTATCAGCTAATGTCATCAGCCTTAGGCAAAAAGTCATAAATTTTAGCATCAAGTGATGACATGATCTGACGGCTTATCACATATGTGATGACATCAGCCCAATGTCTTTAGTCGTAGAATTTAGCATTTTCCAAATAGTTTTGGAGTGGTATTTTGGTATTTTTTTCTTCACCCTAAAGCTCAATAAACACTGAATTCAGCCTCCATTTCACTAAAATACATTCTTTTCTCTCAAATTCTCTCAAGATCAAGATGAGGGGTTTCCAATTCAAGATCCAAATCTTAAGAATTCTTCCATCAATCTTTCCAAATCAAGTATCAAGGTATGTCATGTGTTGATTCATGGGTCCCTTTCTCCCATGAAGCTCAAGAATCTCTTTTCAAAATACAAGATTTGTGTATTTATGAACATTCATGATTTAAATAGAACTGAAATTCTTGTTCATGATGTTCTGGGGTTTTGATTCATGTTTTAAATTACATATTGTAATGATTGACCCTAGTATATGAAGATTTGTTTAATAATCATGAAAACCCCCTTCAATTTAGAAGTTGATTGATGTATGCAAGATTATGTTATGTGTTGATGATGGTATAACCTAAGCATGCTCACCATGTGTTTGTCTAAATGCCTACATGAAGGAAAAGTGCCATACTAGTATAATAATATGAAATCTCCATTCATGTACAAGTTTGTGCATGTCAAGTGTTTGATGAAATGTCTTAGTCAATGAAGTATGGATATATGTGTCGCCATTGTGGTGCTTTAGAACTTGTACTTCATGAAATCTCCAACTTATTGTACTATGGATTGTGATGTTGGCCATGTATTTAAGAAAGTCATGGTTTGTCGGTTTCTTCCCATCGAGTCCTGGGGGTACTTGTACCCTAAAAATATAGCTGTGTGCCTAGATTTAGTGTCATGTTTTCACGATATCCTCAGTCAAGCCATGATCCACAAAACTTAGTCAGTCATGTGACTCAGGAAAGCTCAGTAATACAGTAATCTCAGTAATATTTTGTCAGTCAACGAAAACTCAATTAATTTTGTCCATTTCAGTTCAGTAATCCATGTTCAGTTTCTATTCAGATGGGAGTAGGAATTAGCACCGAGTGAACCCAAGGATGGGAACAGACATTGTCAGAATGTGATTCTTAGAAGTCATCCTTACGTTCTTGAACTATGTAGCCAGCATAGGTTAAGACATCAATACTGTCAAATAAGGGTTATTAAGGTGGATAAATACCGCCAGATGAGGGTCCTATCGTTTTCTTTTAAGGACACTGTCAGATGAGGGTCACCCACAGCTTGTCCTTACCAGTGGCATGGTATTGACACCTTTCTGATTGGGGTTACAGATTGGACCCCAACATAGCTATATTACATTATTTGGGGCATATTAGTTCGATGACTACTTCCCACAGTTTTAGTTACAGACTAGGACTGTCAGATATAGTCATTCAGTATCAGTAATAGAACTCAGATAGTTCTATAAAATTTAGGATGCCAGATACAGTCACCTCAAAATAGAATGGAAATCAGCTAGCTCTTTTAAAAACTAGACTGTCGGATACAGTTGCTCAGTATTAGTTATTTCAGTTATACGATTATCAATACATCATATTATCAGTACTCAAATTCAGTAATAGTGTTATCATGAACTTAGTTATAGTTATTATGTATTCATGCATGTATTCTCACGTTCATGTTGTTCAGTTAGTTAATATAGTTCATGCATGTAAACCCTTTGCATTCAGCCTACCTCATATGCATACCAATATATTTAATCGTACTGATGCATTTGTGCTCTAGTGTTTTATACTATAGGTTTAGAAGCATGATCTCTAAAGCATCAGTAGCATTCCAGTACTCAGCAGTCAGAGTCAGCAGTGAGTCCTCATCCTTTGAGGACATGAGCATTATATTATCATTTCAGTCCTTAGTTTATTTCAGTAGCTAGAGTTAGTTGCGGACATGTCCCACCAACTCCTTGTTTAGACAGTTAGGCGCTTTTTAGATTATCATGTTCAGTTAGTTTATTTGTTTGTTTTGGGTATTTCATATCCCACACAGATGTTATATTTTATTAGATATTGTGTCTCAGTTTTGAACCTTATGGCCTTACAACCTTTATTTCTATATTTATACAGTATATTATGCAGTGTTCAGGTACAGATATCATTCATAGGTTATCTTGTGGTCCTTGGGGTCATGAGCACAGTGTAGCATTTCAGGTACCAGATTCGGAGCTTACAAATATAGTCCTAGCATTTGTCTTCTATTGCTTACAACTCAAAGCATTCAAATTTGATTATTATTTATGGTTGGTTTCCAAATCTCCCTATTTACTTTTTTGTGCTGCTCATGGATTACATCAAGGTGAAGAAACTATTCAACGCTTTCCCTATGGGTTCAACCCCAACCTAGTTGGATTACTATATTTGGCTTCGACTAAAACATACATTTTTAGAGGTTTATTTTGGGCGACATCAACACCCGACAACGGAGGAGGTTATGATGATGATATTGATACCTAACAAGAACAGATGATATTGTAATGATGATGATGCCCGAAAAGGCAGAAGGGTAACTATGTTGATATACCCGACAAGGCTGTAGGATGATTGTTGATGTGCCTATGTGTACATCTATCGATTCGACTCCGACTAGAACTATGTATGGTAATAGTATGCTCATATGTATACATACTTGTTTGTATGTAAAGTGGGTAGGTTGTTGACATTTGGATACTGGTTGTAGCCCACTAGTATTAAATGCATAGAAAGTGGTGTAGTTAATGATTGATGATAACTAAGAATTAGTGATAGATATTGGTTACATAATTAATCAATACTAGTTGGTAAGCGGGAAACTAGTTGTAAAATAAGGATTTTTTTAGTGAGAAATGTTAGTGATAAATTGTGGTTAGCTAAGGAATGTTGGCTATTAAAATGACTATGTGGGAAATAGTTTACTAATAGATAATTATGATTATATAATGGCTAGGAATCTAATGGACTAGTTAATGGTCTTTGTTTAGCAAATAAATAGTGACTAATGTCCGATTGATGATAAATGTGGAATATTATTGAAAGACAACGAGATTTGATATGTTGGTTAAATGCCTTATTATTATTTCTATTGGGTGTACCCTTCCGTAGTATGGGATATGGTGATGAGTTATTTACTTTAGGCACCAGTTGGCATATGGGAGCCAACTTTGTACTTGTGTTTGCTTATGGTTATACTCTATGATGAGTAATGGTTCTCAATTGTCTATTACTTATGCACGACGGAATCGGTATGTGTTAATGCCTTATGTTATACTATTATTCTAGTTTAATTGTATATTATATAAAGTGATGATGTAGATGATTCAGGTTGGATTCTGTACCTTAACTTATTTAGGATTATCTTGTATTATATCATTTTTATATCATGACTTAGCTTATTCAGCCGATGATGCCTACTGAGTACCCATTGTTTCGGTACTTATACTACACTTCTTTACTTTTTTGGAGCAGATCCGAGTACTAGTTGCCACTATTGATTCGAGTTTGTGTGGGGTTGAGTTTTTGGAGATAGGGTGAGCTCATGGAGCTCGAGTCTCTTATTTTTCCTCTATTTTTTATCTTTATTATTTAGTATTCGAGACAGATATATTGACTATATTTTTAGTCTTTTAGGTTTTATTACTGACATTAGATGCTCTTGTACTGACTCTACCAGGTCGTGGGATTGGTATCTTATAATGGTTGCTTCTCTATTTTAGAATACTTTGTTTATATTTTAACTCATGTTCATAAAATTTGGCCTATGTTTGTATTTCTTACTGAATTAACCCATTGTGATAGCTTTTAGTTATGGTATTGGCTTAACTTCTGGCGGGATTTAGTAGGTGCCATCATGACCTGTAAATTGGGTCGTGACATCGTACTAATGGTGCCAAGTGATGGCCGATAACATGAATTAGAGACATATGGAATTGAATTTGAGTTCATTTATACCTATATTGATTTGATTAGTATCTTGATATTGATTAGTTATGAGCATTACATTTTCATTTCATCTACACATTTTCATGTGATTGGTACCACTACAAAACATTGATCTTTTGATAGAAAATGAGAAATTTTTAAAAAATGCCTAGACTAAGGGATGCGCCAATCGGATTAATTGATACATCAGAAATATTAATTTTTTAAAAAATAAAATACTTTTAAAAATGCTTAGACTGTGGGATATGTAGGTCGGATTGATTGAGATATGAGAATAATATTTGTGTAAGTATATGGGTTGCGAACCCCCTACGAGTCCTGTCTTGAATCATTGACGCTTTGAAGGCTTATATGATGGTTCCACCATCATTTCATTATTTTATTGCACCATTTGTATTGTTCTGTATATTATTTGTTGTGTACTTTGTTTCCTTATGTATATTGCATGTTCAGTTGTCCCTTTTTACTTATCATATATTGTAGAACTATCAGTAGAGACAATGCAAACTATCATTTGAGAACTTTTCTATTTATAGGTTACGTGTTCATAGTATCTTTTACTTATTTTTTCATGCTTAGTTCAGTCAACCTATGATACCTACCAGGTACAAGTGGACCATACTCATTCCTAATGTCCTTTTGGTATAGATCCTAGTTCGAGTACGAATCGTGTCAGCTGATTCATGCTATCAGGGTTGGTGATTGAGGCATGGGTGAGCTCTAGAGTTAACAACTTCCAAATCTCTTCTTAGTTTTATAAATTTTTTTAAATTCGGAGACAAATTATTGTATATTCAGTTTTTGACCTTGTTTAGATTCTCTTAACTTATTACACCAGTATTTTGGGACTTGTTGTTTTTATCTGAACTTTTTATGATACTTACATATTTGGCTGTACTACATTTTAGGAGTCCCGCATATTGAGCTTGTTTTAATTTTTTTGATAGTTTTCTATCTCGTAGGTTTTGGGTTACCTACTAAGGCTGAGCTGAAGTTGGTGTCATCATGACCTCAACTTTAGGGGGCGTGACATAAATACACTTCAAAATAAGTAGTCTACATTATACACTTTGCATTAAATAGTGTAAATATTAGAGGGTTTCTTCAGCCACGATCACTTATTATAGGCTGCAATTTTTCACATCTATTAATTATTATTTAAAATTATCATACCATCTCATATTCTAGTTGTTTAGTTTTAATATTTAAGATATCAGACTTTTCACATTTCAATTTGATCCTCTAAACTTCAACCGGTTGTATATATATACACATAATTTTTTGTTGTGTTAATGCTTTGTTCTGAGTACACTGTTCAGGTAAAGTATATTGTTGTTTTTTTAAAAAAAATACTTTCTGCTTTTAGCCTACCTATTTAGGGGTTTATATTCGTTTCATAATAACATGCAATATTATATGATGCTAATTTTTTGTACAATTCTTTTAATGAAATTAATTAATTATGAGTACTGTTTTATTCCTTTACAATTGGTTCGTTCATAATTTGTTGTTAACCTGTTAACATATCCGTATTCAAAGGATGTTTGATGTTAAAAGAGATATACGAGAATAATTTGTAATTATATCATTAATTATCTACTTGTACAGCTATTAACGGTTATTGTATCACTTTAGGAGTGTAATTAGTTGTTGTATTACTTTAGGACTTAGTGTTGTATTAGAGCCTATATATTCTCTATTAACTGAAGAATAAACAATCGATCTTCTTATTCTCTGTTCAGCAGTAGTTCCTTTATGGTATCAGGGCTCTAAATCTCACATGATTACGATCCTAATTTTTTTCTCCAACCCTACCTACTGCCTCACATAAAAAAATGGCCACCAAAGCCACTATTGTTAATGCAAATAACACTGCCAGTAGCACTACCATCGTGCAGTTTAATCCTACATCTCAACTACCTATCAAAATTGAAGGCAGCCACAACTTCACTACCAGGAAGGCATAGGTATCGATGGTCATCCACAGACACAACATTTTCGGTCACCTTGATGGCACAATCACTGCTCCTCCGATCACACTTATAGAAAATAATGAATGCGCTCCTAATCCAGCTTATACTAACTGGTTCCACCAAGATCAGCTAGTTCAGAATGCCATCTTGGCATCGGTGGAACCTACACTTGCATCTACTATTACAACAACCAAAATGGCTAACAAGGCATGGGAATCCCTGCACACTTCCTTTGCAAACAAATCTCATACTAGAATTATCATTCTCCAAGATCAATTAGCCTGTATCACTAAAGATTCTCGGTCTATCACTGACTATCTACGTGACATACATTCCATTGCTGATGAACTTATAATTGGTGAAACGCTAATCACAGATGTGCAACTTACCGTGAGAATCCTCCAAGGCCTTGTCCTGAATATAATGCTATCTCTGTGGCTATCCAGTCACGTCAAACAATGATCACCTATGAAGAACTCTATGAGAAACTTCTTGATCATGACATCTTTCTTAAGTAGGAAGAATCCAAACAGACACCACCAATCACTGCTGCAATTGCTCAACGCAAAAACCAAGCACCTTCAAGAAACAACAACAATCAAAAGCAAGGAAGTAATACCTCATAGGGTAACCAACAATGGCATTCCCACACAACTCAAGACTCCTCAAATACCCAATAAGGGCGCTTTCATCAAAATCATCAGCATCAAAGTACTGACCTTTTCTTCGCTGTCAACTCTATGATCGCCCCGGTCACTCTGCCAAAGAATGTAGATCCTGGTCTCACAACCACTTTCAGGCTCATGCTAATTATGCTACTCAGATTTCACCAAAAAAACTCTATGGATTGTTAACTCTAGGTCTAACCGTCATATCATAGCTGATGCTCGCAGTTTAGCCACTTCTTAGGACTACAACGGACCCAATGAGATCTCAATGGGAAATGGTAATACCATTCCAATTTCTCACACTAGTAACACTCACTTATGTGCAATAAATAAAGGTTTAAATTAAATGATACCCTCTGTTCCCCAGCCATTAAAATAAAACTTCTCTCTGTCTCTAGATTTTTTCATGATAACAAAATATCCATTGATTTTTTTTTGTTTAATTTAGTTGTGAAGGATCTGACTACGAGGGCGCCTATGGTGTGCGGACAGAATAGACATGGGTTGTATGAGTGGCTGCAAGAGACAACATGCATTTTCCAACCTAAATTAAATTTTGTAGTTAGTCATCTTCCTATTAACCTATGGCATCGACGATTGGGGCACCCAAATTGTCAAAGTTTACATAAGTTGTTAAGAAAGTTTTCAATTCCATTTTGTGATTCAAAAACTCCTTTAGTTTGTAATTCTTTCAATTCAAATAAGATGCATAGGTTACCTTTCTCTGCAAATACTCTACAAAGTCAACGCCCATTGCAAATTATTTATAGCAATTTATGGGGACCTTTCTCGGTGTTGTCAATTGATCAAAAGAGTTACTATGCATTGTTTGCTGATCACTTTTCAAAATATATGTGGATATATACTCTGAAAAATAAAAGTGACGTTAAAGATGTTTTTAAAAGTGTACATCCTTTACTTAAACATCGCTTTAACACAAAAATTCCCTCATTTTACACTGATGGTGGTGGTGAATTTGAAGGATTATCTACCTACTTAAAAACAATGGTATTGAACATCTTGTTTCACCGCTCTTATACACCTCAACGTGTAGCTTTAGTTGAACGACGCCACAGACACGTTGTTGAAACAGCCAAAATCTTAATTCATCAAGCCTCCCTTCCCTCGAACTTTTGGAGTTTTACTTGTCTTCAAGAAGTTTATCTTATCAATTGGTTACCCTCAGTTACCCTAAAAGATAAATGTCCTTATGAAATACTTTTTCAAGACGTCCCAAAATTTGATTCCATGAGAACTTTGGGGTGTTTATGATATCCTTGGTTGCGACCATACGCCAAAAATAAGCTTGAGCCTCGTTTAACTCCATGTGTATACCTGGGTTTTTCCAACAAATATTTTTGCCATCAGTGCGTTTATCCAATCTCTTTAAAAGTATATTTATCAAGAGATGTTATATTTTTTAAGAATAATTTTCCTTTTTAAAATATCTTCTCCCATTTATCAAATTTTCAAATTAAATCATTGGAAACAGTTGAACAAAAAAACAGCCAAATCACCTGTGAAGCTCAAAAGTTAAACATGGAACTTCCTCCTTTTATTGCGTGTGCACCTTGCCCAAAAAGTTCGCCCATGCCAATCCCCACTACTAAAGAGCAATCTTAAGGTTCAGGTTAGATCCTCAACTCTCCTCAGAATTCTTTATCTAATTGAGCTGTGATTTTCTCTTCAAATTCTAGGCATCCACTCAACCTTTATGTACTTTCTTCCATGAAGTAAACCACCTATTTCCAAACAAACAATCCACCCCTTTTAAATTATAAATGAAGAAATCGACCTTCAGCTCCCAATTCATTGCCTTCATCCAGTAAAACCATACATTTACAACCTTCTGTACCTTCCCCTATTATAGTGCCTTCTAATCTAATTTTTTTGGCTATCATCATCCCCCCAAACACACAACCAAGCCAAATTACTTCAGCCACACCTTTTACCATAATGCCAAGTCACCCGATGGTTACCTATTCCAAAAATAACATCCTTAAGCCCAAACATCAACCTAACTTTCTTGCTCACTTTCCAAGTTCAAAATACCCTTTTCCTACAAGAAAGCTCAGTGTGAACCCTAATGGAAAGCTGTTGTGCAAGCTAAATTTGATGCTCTTATGAGAAACAAAATGTAAACTTTGGTTCCCAATGATTCTTCAAAAAATATAGTAGATTGTAAGTGGCTATTTCGTATTAAGCATCATCCTAATGGTTCTATTGATAGGTATAAAGTTTGATTAGTGGACAAAGGCTTCATTTAACGGCTTGGACTTGACTACTATTCCACCTTCAATCTGGTAGTCAAGCCTACGACTATTTTCCTAGTTCTCATCATCGTTGTTCAATAAAATTAGCATTTGCATCAAATTGATATAAATAATGCATTCTTTCAAGGTCATTTAGAGGAATAAGTTTATATGAGACAACCTCCTATATTTGAGCATCCAAATTTGTCCAATAATGTTTGTAAACTTCACAAAGCTATTTACGGTCTCAAACAGGCACCTAGAACTTGGTACACTGAGATCAAGAACTTTCTGGTAACACAAGGTTTTTTCAAATCATAATCTGACTCGTCCTTGTTCATCTTACAGCATTCAGGTTTGACTGTTTATATCCTTGTATATGTGGATGACATTATTGTTACTGAAAATCAAGAACATGGTATTAGACAAATAATTAATGCCCTTGATCAACATTTCTCTATCAAGGACCTTGGCCGCTTAAATTACTTTTTGAGTTTTGAGGTTTTGTCATATCAAGGTGGCCTTCTGTTGTCTCAACAAAAGTATGTAGAAGACCTTCTCCAGGAATCTAAAATGCAAGACAGAAAAAGCATTTCCAATCCTATGTTGGTCTCTACTATTCTTAGTATAAATCAAGCTAATCTTATTATTGATAACTCTCTCTTTCAAAAAATTATTGGAGAGCTATAATAATTGTCTTTCACCAAACTTGACATCAATTTTATAGTAAATAAACTTTCCCAGTTTATGCATTATCCTCAAGCTAATCATTGGAAATTTGTTGTGCGATTGCTTCGATATCTCAAACAGACCTCCTTCTTTGGGCTTCAAATACCCCGTAAGATTGATAATCAAATTATGGTGTACTCTGACTCTGATTGGACTGGTAACCCTGTAGACAAAACTTCCATAACTGGCTATGTTATGTACCTTAGAATTATGCCAGTCTCGTGGTCCTAAAAAAAGCAGAGATCTGTCTCTCGGTCATCCACCGAAGCTGAATACTGAGCTGTAGTTGCTGCTCTTATAGAAACTAACTGGATCACCAACCTACTGCGTGAGCTTTAGTTTTACCTTGCTTGAATTCTGCACATACTTTTTAATAATATTGGAACTATATGCATCTGTGAGAATTCTGTCTTTCATAGTAAGATAAATCATATTGCCATAGATTTCCACTTTGTCCGTGAGTAGGTGCAATGCAAAGAGGTTGAAGGCAAGCACTTACATGCTGCTGATCAGGTTGCTGATGATCTAACCAATCCAGTTCCACATGCTTCTTTTAGTCATATGTTTGATAAGTTGGGTATTGTAGATCTCAACACCAACTTTCGGGGGCGTAAAAGAGATATACAAGAATAATTTTTAATTATATCATTAGTTATCTACTTGTACAACTGTTATCAGTTATTGTATAACTTTAGGAGTGTAATTAGCTGTTGTATTACTTTAGGACTCAGTTTTGTATTAGAGCCTATATATTCTTCATTAACAATCGATCTTTTTATTCTCTATTCAGCAGTAGTTCCTTTAGATGTTTCCATATGCATGTACTTAAAGAAAACTCAATATAATTACGATTTATATGTTGGTGATGCTAAACTTAATCGTTAATCCAACTTATCTTTATATCTAGTCATATTTATAGCAACACCAGTATCAATCATTATTATATATATCAATATCTTATCAATTTCATCAAGCTCAAAATCTTAAATTAGATTAATAAGTAACATTGCATGTTGTGATACCATGTATAATACTATAACTAAAATATTGACTGCCAAGCTTGTGCGTGTTGTGGATTTCCTTGTTGGACCTTCCCAATCTATATTTATAGAAGGCAGGAACATCCTTGACAATGTTATAGTGACTCATGAAATAATGAAGCGGTATGGACAGACCATGTCTCACCCAGATATTTTGTAAAGATTGATTTTAGGAAGGTAAGTGACTCTGTTGAAAGGGGAAGTTTGGAGAACGGTGCTATTAGAGTATGGGATTTCTTTACTAATGGTAGAATAAATAATGACTTGTGTATCCATAATGAGTTACTCAATTTTGATGAATGGTATTATAAATAACATCTTTCAAGACAAAAAAAGGTTTAGACAGTGGGAATCCCACGTCACCCGATCATTTTGTCCTAGTGATGGAATACTTGAATAGATCCCTGAAGTAGTTGAGGCATAACATTAATTTTAATTACTATCCTAGATGTGTAAAACTACAACCAACTCATGTATGTTTTGTTGATAATTTGATTTTATGTTGTAGATCAGTTAAAGAATCATCCAACTCATGATGCAAGCTTTTGCAGATTTTTCTAGTGTTTTAGGCCTATAGGCAAATCTTGAGAAAAGTTCTTTCTATGTGGCTGGGGTGACACAATATTTCAAGGAATAAATTTTACAAGATATGAAGCTCTCACTCGGAGAATTTTCATTCATGCATCTAGGGATTCCCTTGTCATCTAGGAAACCAAATATTCAATAGTGCCTGACCTTGGTAGAGAAAATTATTGCAAGAATAAGGCGTCGGACCTCAAAATTACTATCTTATAGTGGGAGGATGAAACTTATTAAGATTTTTCTAAATGAGATGCAAACATACTCCTCAAGTGTTTCTATTTCCAAAGAAGCTCATCAAGATGGTTTCTTATATCTGCAAAGAATTTCTTTGGAAAGGAAGTCATGAGAGCTCAAGAAAAGCACTAGTAGCATGGGATTTTATATATCTTCCAAAATCAGTAGGTGATATTAGCATTACTGATTTTGGTAGATGGAACATAGCAACTTTGTGCAAGTTATTTGTAACAATTCAAACCCGCCATGAGTGTCACCCACACTGACCCTCAGCTAAAAGAACCAAATAACCAAATAAACAGTTCAATACTTAGCTGAAAATAGGTGACTAAACCATTATTCATAATGTAAAATCAATAATCAAAGGTTTTAAATGAAATATAAAATAACCATATGCGAAATAAACCATATCCTAGAACCTAAACGTCATGTACCAAAACTAATAATTGTCAACAAAGGGTACAACCCCAAAACAACTGAAAATATCTAAGTCCAAAATAAAGGATCATACACTAAAAGAATAACTCATAGTAGATCAAAAGATGTATCTCACCCTTGAGTTCAATCCTGGTCTGAATCACAGTTGAGGTCTCAAAACAGTCTCCAAAATATATTCTGCAATCAACAGAAAACAACACTTTTAGTATCAGTACACAAGAAACAACTATGTACTGGTAGGCTCATTGACAATCCAAAGTGAGAAATATGAACACATAACATAACGTAGTACAAAACTACAACCATGAACCCTATGATGCAATCCTACTTCAAATTCTCAACAGTTATGTAACAACTTGAAAATTTGGTGAAATATGTGAAATATATGTTACTGTGTGATTTGACTATTTTACCCCCTTTTGTAGTTGTATTATGGTATTTTTTTGAGCGTGGGGGTGATTGGCATAGTTTTTAAATGCATTTTGGTACCATTTATATAATATTGTGATTTTTGATGGCTTCGAGAACCTTATTTTGGACTTACGTGGATATCTTTTGATCCATACAAAGGATGGCTAAATGAAACATGCCAAAAACTCTATAATATTAACTTTAATCTAGGTAGACCTTTATTTTAAATACCGATGCACCCTATCTGATTTTGTCCTGTTGGTCGAAAAGTTGGAAAATTGAAAATACGAGTGTGGGATCCACATTTGGTTGAAACAACTTGAATGAAAAATCCGACTTATTTAATGCATCCGAAACATTGATTGTATGTTGATAACATGTTTGGTGTGATTTTATGGCTTTTATATCTTATTTTGACCCTCGATTTAGAAAATTGTGACTTTGGATTTCAAGGGTCAACTTTGTGAAAATGATATTTTTTCAAAATCGGATATCTCCATTGACTACAAAGCATCAAATTTAGTATGGTTACATAGTGTGTTTCTGTATGTCAAACTCCAAATGAATTCTAGATGCCCCATCGAAGTTCGGGTTGGACTTAAAAAAATAGCCTTTTCAATAGCTGGTGTAAAAAAATCTGCACTATTAAAGTAGCTTTTTGGACCCATTTTTGCACATTTTCATCTTGTCTCTTGAGAGTTAAATCCTAAATAGTGTAACAACTTAAAAGTGAAGCTTGTGGTCCTTGGGAAGATTGATTAACATCTATTTCTTGATTCTCTTACGAATTTAAGGTAAGAAATGACCCCTCTGCTTAGTAATTTTTTGATTAATTTCTCCAAACCCCCAAAATTTTAGCACTTAATTTGAAATTCCAATTTCACTCCTTTTCACTTTAATAATAACTTAATCTTATAATTACTAGTTTTTCATCAATTTAATCTTTAAAACTACTCTAATTCTTGATTTTAGCTCAAATTTTAAAGATTTTACCCAATAAAGCTTAAAAATAGTTTTTCATCAATTTAAAGCTCATTTTTTTACTCGATTTGACTTGGGTTCTTAGATATATTTTTCAAAAATTATAGAGAACACATTTTTGAAGTAAAGATATGATTTGACCCCTCTTTTTTGAAGTTCCGAAGGTCCGTTTTGGTCTCAAATTAAAAGTAGTAATAATGGGAGTCATTGATTTTTTTTTGATGTGTAGATCCCATATTTGATGTTTTTAGTGGAGTTTGGGATCGTTCATGGAAAGTAAGATCGTGGATTTGAAGTGTAGCAGACCGATTTTGATATTCGAGGTAGGTTATGGTTTAACTCTTTCAGACTAGCTTGGGTAGTAAATAATGGTCAAAATGTCTATTAAGGGTGGGAACAAATCATAAAATATGTCTATCTATATGTTATACCCGTGTGGGGCCTGAATGTGATGTAATTGTTAAATCTGAGATATCATGTGATATGTGTAATCATGCGGGGTCTTATATGATGTTGATAGCCTATAATACATATGAATAATCATATTATATTGTTGTAAATACCTATTGTTGTGCCTTTGTCATATTGTGATTTATTCATACTTTATGGGCATATGAATCATGTGAAAAATTCACAGATAGTGAAAATAATGAGTGGATATTGGCTTATGTGGTTGTGGAGTGGTTGACTGTGGAAATACATTGTGGATTGGTGTTGAGAATACTCATTTTGCTACTTTATATAGATTACTGTCCATGTATGTGTACTTGATTTTTGTCTTATGTTATTTATGTGCTTTGGAGACACTAGAAACATTGGAAATTACTGGAAACACTAGAAGCCTGTAAACCAATTTTTAATGTTACGTGCCCATTTTTTTGGTTCTCTGGCCATTTTTAAGGTCGTGTGCCAATTTTTAAGACTCTGTGCCAATATCAAGGTTGTGTGCCAACATCATCATCATCATCATCATTGGCATCATCATCTTATACATTGCACTTGCTTTATTATGTTTATGTAGTGATTGAATTTTCATATTGAATTGTTATATGTCCACTTGCTCTATATCCTGTTATTTATATTTGACCATCTTGTATATATATGTTCTTCTCTATTTGTACGTAGATGTGACATATTGTATACTTGTGTTATACTATCGTATTATTAGAACTATTAGTGCAAGTGGTGTGGGCTACCTTTATGGGACTTTTTCTAATTGAAAGTGATGTGCCCTTAGTATGTATTTTATATACTTTATTTTCTACTTTGCTTGGTCGGCCTATGATATCTACTGAGTACAAGAGGACCATACTCGATCATACTTCACCTTTTCAGTGCAAATTCAAGTTTGAGTGCACCCCACATTGCGTGATTCAGGTGACTGTCTGAGCTTTCAAGGTAGTTGATCATTTTTAGGCATTTGAATGTCTTCTACTACCTTTCTCTATAGTGTATGTATTTATTTTCATTATAGAGACAAAGTTTCCCTTGTATTTGGATATCTCATGTATTTTATTTGGATTCGAGTTTTACTAGATACGTTCTTATACTATTGACATATGATTTTGGGAGTTATGGTTGTATTGTTATGTTTCTTTCAATATTTATTGTACTGGTAGGGTTTGACTCATTCTAGAGACCTTACCTTGGGGTTACTGTTGTCTTTAGGCTTACTTTTCAAGGTTCACCACAAAAAGTGCCATCATGACCTATTGATTTTTGCTTGTGACAAATTGGTATCAGAGCAGCCAGGTTCATTAGTCTCAATGGTGTAAGAATGGGATGTCTAATAAAGTCTTGCAGACCGATACATAGACATTCGTATCTATCTACGAGAGGCTATAGTATGTCCTTAGATTACTTCTCTTATTTTATTTTTTATCGTGCAGAGTTCTTTCATGCCTAGTGTTCTGAGTTATGTTCTACTCTTTCTTTGTGGATGGTGTGGCTTATGCTATATATCAATTGAGAAATACTGTGAGAGATTGAGGGAGACTATTTGTCAGTTGTAGGCTTGTTGATGCTTCTTAAGTGATCATGGGGTCAGTTTGTTGATATTTTTCTAGAGTAATTTGAGCATTACAGTTTGAAAGATGGGATGCGTGATGAGTTTGATTGACTGGAGAAGGGTTCTATGACCTTGTAGAGTGTGAGGTTCATTTTTATGCCTTGTCCAGATATTCCTAGCCAGTATTTCTGCCAAGTCTAAGAAGATTCAAAAGTTTGTGAAGAGTTTAATGTCTCTCTTTAGTTTGCTACCTCTTAGATGGTTGTATTTGAAGTGTCTTTTTAGAGCATTGTGGATCATGCAAAGATGATAGAGGGTATTCTTAGGATATCACAGGGAGACGCCAAAAAAGTGCATCATTTTGGTTAGTTTAGAGATCAAGTTTCTCGTTGTAGAGATTTTAGAGGTTCTCCTAAACATTAGGGCAGGCCAATGCAGGTGGCCTTACAGAGTTTAGGTGGTGGATCTTCAAGTACAGCAGTGCACGATGGCTATTTGGTCCCAGTGGTTCCAGGCAGGCAGTAGGACTTATTTTGTGTATCGTGAGGTTGGCCTTTTAGCGAAGGATTATCCTAGTTGTGTGATTAGAGTTGTTACTATTACAACTATGCAAGGTAGAGTGTAACGCCCTGAGTCTGTACCCCATATGCTACACGATGCTCATAATCCCGAGGGACCACAAGCTAACCCATGACTGGTACCTGCAACAATAACTGAATAATAATACTGTATTATGTGGAAATTAGGCAAAAAATTTCCATAAGGTTCAAAACTGTAAATAAATACTGAGTACTGAAAATTGAATACTAATACATCTGTCTGAAATACTCTAGTCTGAAAAGCCTCTACTATCTAAACAAGGAGTGGATGGGGCATGTCCCCAACTAACTGCAACTATTGAAATAAACTAGATACTGGAATAATAAATCTATCCTCGAATAATGAGGACTCACCACTAGTCTGTTGCTAATGGATCGGGCTGATAAGTATGATCGGGAGCCCGTGCGTCTGAACCTATGATATAAGACATCATAGCACAAAAGAAAGGTATGCGTCAGTACTTTGTATATACTGGTATGCTAAGTAAGATAGGCTGAGATGCATGGGTTCATATGCATGAACAATACTAACTAAACAACCTGAGTATAACTGAATGAGAGTACATGCTTGAATAGGTAAACTGTAACTGAGGTCGTGATAACACCGGATACTGAGTTCTAAATTACTAATTACTGATATTTTAGATTAGTAATACTGTATAACTGATAGCTGAATGATTGTATCTGATAGTCCTAATTCTATTAAACTGTACTAAGTTTAGTACTGAACTGATTGACTGTGTCTGACAGTACTGATTTCTATAGAACTGAACTGAGTTAAAACTAATACTTTAGGAGGTAATCATCTAACCGATATGCCCCTCTCTAAATAGATTAGGGTACAAACCGTAACCCCAGTTGGAAGGGTGTCAGTATTGTGCTATGGGTAAAGACAACTGTGAATTAATCCACTCTGACAGGAAGATCTTTCATCAACCCTCACTAGCAGGAAAACTTATATGAGATATATCAACCCTTGTCTAGCAGGAAAATATCTCAACCTACACTATTTATATTGTTTGATAATATAGGGATTGCTACTAAGGGTCAAACCCTCTACTGACAAGAATACCCCCATCCCTAGGTTGGCTCGGTGCTGAATCCTACTCCCAACTGAATAGACACCGATCTGATTCCTAGTCCATACTAAGATTGACTGAACTGTTACTAATTATACTATCTAACTGAACTAAATTGAGTTTCATTGACAGATGGAATACTACTAAATTCTGTTAACTGACTGAATTTACTAAGGTCAGAACTTGATACTGAACTGGACTGGACTGATACTGAGTCTACTAAGTTTTTCCTGAGTTCTATAACTGACTGAGAGTACTATTGATCGTGACATGATTGAGATTATTCTGTAACTAACACTGGCTCTAGGTAAGCAGCTAAATTATCGGGTATTAAATACCACCAGAACTCGATAGCATTAAAAGTAAATCACTACATGACTTTAGTAGCATCATGGTACTAGCTTGCTAATAATACATTCACTTAGACATCTTTGGTCAAACACTTGTTATACATGATCTTGTGCAAGATTGATATCACCTAATAACATGTTATGCTTGAACTAGTCTAATCACATAAGCATTTTGACAAACACTTGGAGAGCATGGGTATGTCACATATCAATAAACATGTAGTAATATCATAGATTCTCCATTCAACTTGCAATTCAAGAGTTTGACATGTAGTTCACAAAATTAAATTCATAATTAAACTAGTTTACATGAAACTTGGGACAAATCATGGAATTAGATCATCATTAACATCATAATCATTAATGCATTCAAGATCCAACATGAAATCCATGAAATCAATTAACTTGTATTTAGAAAGAGTTTCTTGAACTCCTAGGGTGGAAGGAAACCCTTGTATGAACACTTCACATACCTTGGTATTCAAATTTGCAAAGAATGATGGACTATTCTTGAAGGCTGAATCTTGAGTTAGAGATCCTAGGGTTTTCTAATTGAGAATTTTTTAGAAAGATGAATGGATTTTTCCTCCAAAGGGGCTTAATTTCGTGTTTTGGGGGCTGACATAAAGTGGGAAAAGACCTAATTACCCTTAAAGATGCGGCTTTTTAATTACTAAATCCTGGACTAGCAATGTGTAGATTGAAGCATCGCGTCATTGGCATCGATCCAATAGCCAACGCGCCGTATTGAGTCCACATCGGTTCATTGGAATTAGCATAGGAAATTGGGGAAAAATACTCATTAAGGCGATGGACGACGCGGCGCGTCGAGATCGCATTGATCCACTGGTTTGAGCTTTCAAATATGTTTCGAACGAATTTCAAAAAATTTGAAACTTATCTGAGAACACCTACTGACATTCCTAATCATGAATTAACCTAAAAATTTATATTTAAAGGTTATAAGGGTTATGAAAAAGGATCGCCAACTTACGAAGACTAAAATAACTCAAAGTATGAACATTTGGCTGATATTTTCTAAGTCTGGGATCCCTTAACAAGCTTTATTGGTCTGAGTTAAACTTAGGATTTTTTGGGGTCTTAAAATATCTCCCCCTTAGGAATATTCATCCTCGAATGAGACTGACTAAGTTGGGAATGTTGACAATTTGAACTTGTTTACTGGACATGCATGATTGCAATATGATTTCATGATTGACATTATTGATAGGCTGAAATTTCATACTGCACATACATATCTGATGCATGAGTACATGGCTGGGATTGCTGATAAGTTGAGTCTCTTATACTGAACATGCATATCTAATGCATGAATATCTGACTTAACGAACTCATGAATGTATTGACTAGATATGCAATGGTAACTAATACCAAGTTTATAAAGAAAATTTGATCATGAAACAGAGTAAGTTTAAAGGAAAAGTATTACCTTGGGTTGAGTCTAAGTTTGTGGAGAAGAGGTGAGGATACTTGATCTGCATTTCTGCTTCTGCTTCCCAAGTAGCTCCCTCAACGGACTAGTTCTGCCAAAGAACTTTTACTAGAGGGACCTCTTTGTTCCTCAGTCTACAAATCTGGTAATCAAGGATTTCGACTGGAATCTCCTCATAAGAGAGGTTGTTATGAACGTCTATCTTCCCTATAGGTACTACAACTACTGGGTCACCTATCTATTTCTTTATCAATGAGACATGGAACACTGGATGGACTGAAGCTAAATCTGAAGAAAACTCAAGCTCGTAAGCTACCTTTCTAAAATGGCTGAGAATTCAGTAAAGACCGACATATTGGGGACTGAGTTTCCCCTTCTTGTCAAACCTCTTTAGTCCTTTTATATGAGAGATCTTTAAATACACATAATCACCAATCTCAAACTCAAGATCCTTTCTCCGCACATTTGCATACAATTTCTGTCAGCTCTGAGCTATCTTAAGCCTTTCCTTGATCAATTGAACCTTCTCTAAGGTGTCAAACACCAAGTCAGGCCCTACCAGTGCGACCTCACCCATTTCAAACCAACCAATGGGAGATCGATATATCCTCTCATAGAGCTCCTCAAACTAAGCCATCTGAATGCTGGAATGATAGTTGTTGTTATATACTAACTCAATAAAAGGAAAGTGGTCATCCCAACTACCTTTAAAGTCTATTGCACACACTGGCTGCTTATTTTCTAAAGTATGAATGGTCCTTTCTTCTTGACCATATGTCTGAGGGTAGAACGTTGTACTAAGGTGGACTTAGGTACCAAGACCCCTTTGGAACGCCTTCCAGAAATGTGAGGTGAACTATGTACCTCTATTTGAGATAATATATAATAAAACTCTGTGTAATCTGACCAAAATAAGTGTTATGGACTGGTTGGAAATGAGCTAATTTGGTCATCCTATCTACAATGAACGAAAATGAATCGTGCTGACAATGAGTACGAATTAAACCCATAGTAAAGTCCATGTTCACTTCTTCTTATTTCCAGGTGGGAATACTAAACTCCTGTATGGATCCACTTGGCTTCTGATGCTCATCTTAACCTGCTGACATATTGATCTCTTAGCCAAAAACTCTGTAATGTCTCACTTCATCCCACTCTACCAATAGATCTCCCATAAATCATGGTACATCTTAGTGGATACTAGATAAATAAAGTAATGCGCACTATGTGCTTCTATAAGAATTTGCTGTCTCAGGTCATCTACACCTAGCACAGATAGCTGACCCAGAAAATGCAAAACACCATCTCCCCTTAGGAGAAAATCTCTATCTTCTGATCTCTGACTGATTGTATCAACTTAACTAGGTTGGGATCCCTATCCCTCTTTTCCTTTACTTCAAAAACCAGGGATGATTCTGAACTACTCAACACCCATACACTACCTTCTGCTGAATCGACTAAGCAAACACCAAGTCGAGCAAGCTGATGACCTTCCTGTGCTAACTTTTTCCTACCATCATTTATGTGAGCAATACTACCCATAGACATCCTACTAAGGGCATCAACCACTACATTGGCTGTGCTCGGATGATATAGAACACTCATGTCATAGCCCTTCAACAAATCCAACCACCTTCACTAACGGAGGTTTAGGTCTTTCTTAGAGAACACATACTGTAGGCTCTTATGGCCAGTGAACACATCGACGTGCATACTATACAAGTAGTGCCTCTAAATCTTTAAGGCAAAACCTACTGCTGCTAACTCAAGATCATAAATTGGATAGTACCTTTAATGGGGTTTGAGTTTTCTAGAGACGTAGGCTATGACCTTACTTCTCTATGTTAATACACAGCCTAAACCAATACTAGAAGAATCACTGTACACAATAAAGCCATCTGAACCATCTGGCAGGGTCAAAACTGGAGCTTTACTAAGTTGAGTTTTTAACTCCTAAAAACTCTTCTTACAAGAATCTGCCCACTAGAATTTGACCTTCTTCTAAGTCAATCTGGACATAGGGGATGTAATAGATGAAAATCCCTTAACAAACCATCGGTAATAGCCGGCGAAGCCCAATAAACTCCTAATATCTATGGAGAAATAGGTCTGGTCCAGTTTCTCACTGCTTCAATCTTTTGGGGATAAACTTTAATTCCATTATCGAAAATGATGTGGCCGAGGAAAGCTACTGAACTTAGCCAAAATTTACACTTACTGAATTTGGTAAATAGCTGATGGTTTCTAAGATTCTGTAATACTATTCTGAGATAGTCTGCATGATCATGTTCACTGTAGGAGTAAACAAGGATATCATCTCTGAAGATTATGACAAACATGTCCAAGTACTGCTTAAACATAAGGTTCATCAAGTCCATGAAAGCTGTTGGGGCATTGGTAAGACCAAAGGACATGACTAAGAATTTGAATTGACCATACCGAGTTCTAAAAGATATCTTCAGAATGTCATTTTCCTTGACTCTGAGCTGATGATAGCCTAATCTGAGGTCTATCTTAGAAAAGTAATTGGCACCCTGAAGTTGGTTAAATAAATCATCGATTCTAGGAAGTGGATACTTGTTCTTGACTGTGACATTATTTAGCGGATGGTAGTCAATACATATTTTGAGAGAACCATCTTTCTTATGCACAAATAAAACTAGTGCACCCCATGGGGACACACTAGGTCTGATGAATTCCTTATCTAGGAAATCCTTCAACTATTTCTTTAATTCTCTGAGTTATGCAGGAGCCATTCTATATGGTAGAATAAATATGGGTTGAGTATCTGGAAGAATATTTTTTCTGAAGTCGATTTCCCTTTTGGGAGAAACTTCGGGAAACACATCTGGGAATTCACATGCTACTGATACTGACTAAAGAGTAGGTTTTTATTATCTAGAGTATTGGACTCAGATGAGATGGTAGACAAATACCTTAGGTAGTATTTTCCTTTCCCTAAGGTAGGAAATAAGCTGACCCTTGAGTGCTGAAGTACTACCCCTTCACTCTAGGATGGGCTCATTCAGGAACTAAAACTAGATAATTCTATTTCTGCAGTTATTTGAGGCATAGTAGGAATAAATATAATCCAGGCTAAGAATAGCATCAAAATTAGTCTCTCTAATTCAACTAAGTATGCTGAAGTGACTTTCTGAAATACCATAACTGGACAGTTCCTGTAAACCCACTAGTTTATGATAGATTTACCCACTTAGGTAGAGACTAATAAAGGCTCTGCTAGGATTTTAGGACTGACTCTAAAGTCAACAGCTATATAACAAGTAACAAAGGACAAAGAAGCTCCTAAATCTAGCAAAGCATGACATGTAAATGATAAACTTATAACGTACCAGTAACCACATCAGGATAACTTTCCTAATCTTATCGGGAATGAAGTGCATAGAGTCTATTTTGTGTTGCCCACTGGAGGCACTGGAAGCGGTATCCTGCTGATTCAAGCAACCTGAATAAGCTGAGAGATAGTTTTGCTTACTCTGTGAACTAACCTAAGGATACTGTTTGACTCTATGGCCTGGCTTACCGAATCCAAAGCACACATCATTTCCAGCTCTGCAGACACCCTGATAGTTTTTGCCACACTTCTGGTTGAGAGGATTTATTTGGGCACTGCTAACACTACCCTAGGGTTTAGGGCCTGATTCCCTATCTTTATTGCCATCTCTGAATTTTGGCACGGGAGCACTGGTTGAGGAAGGAGCTGGGACTGAGGATTTTAGGTGGAATTGAGAATGATTCCTTCCCTCTAACTTAGGATGAGCGAAGTTTAAAGTACCTGTTCTTGCTCCCATGTTATCCATCTCCTTCTCCCTTTTCTTAGCCTTCTCTATCTGTTGAGCATGGACCATGAGCCTTGATATTTCAATATTCTTAATCAACATTATGGTCCTACACTCCTTGACCATACTATTAGACATGCCAGACATAAACTTACTCATCTTAGATTTACTATCTGCTACTACATGAGGATCATATCTGGATAATTAATTAAACTTGAAAGAATAATCTAGTACCATCATGTTGCCCTACTTTAAATTTATAAATTCCTAAACCTTCGCTTCCCTCAATTCTTTTAGGAAGAACCTATCTAGAAAGGAAATAACAAACTTCTCCCATTCTATGTGCTCTATATCTGCATCTCTCTCTACTTTCCACTATTTTAACTATGAGTGATCCATATCCTGCAACTGATATGGAGCTAACTCAACAGTCTCACTAGGTGATACCCCCATAATATCTATAATCTTCTACTCCTGATTAAGAAATTTATGTGGGTCCTCATCTGACTTTGACTCGATAAAATATGGAGGGATCATTTGGGTGAAGTCCTGAATCTTGGCTGCTGCAGTACTGGCCGCTGGGTTAGTCAGAAAGGCAGTTAGGCATTCATTTTAGGCTGCCACAAAATAAGCTAGGGTGGTGAAAGCTGCTCTGGATTCTGCACGGAAGACATGTTCGTCCAAGGGATCTTCCTGAATGGGCTGAGGTGCTGACTGATTTTAGGTTCTCCTTTCATTAGTCTTTTGGGGAGGCATATTCTATAACTGAAAATGAGAGAATGGATTAGACTGAGTGTTTAACTTGAGCTCATGCTCACTCGAACAACATGAATACTGAATGAAGGGAAACTTTTCCTAAAACATCTAATAGCCTCATGTCCATAAGTGTGGTGCGCTACACACCCATGCATAAGACCCTACTAGATGCAGATTTTAGACTTTCTAGGACTCTGTTAAACCTTACGCTCCAAGTTGTAATACCCCATGTCTGTACCCGAGATGCTACACGGTGCTCATAATACTGAGGGACCACAACCTAACCCATGACTGGTACCGGCTTGAATAACTAAATAATAATACTGTATTATACAAAAATTAGGCAGAAACTTGACATAAGATTCAAAACTGTAAATAAATACTGAGTACTAAAAATTGAATACTGATATATCTATCTGAAATACTCTAGTCTAAAAAGCCTCTACTATCCGAATAAGAAGTTGATGGGAATAAGTCCCCAACTAACTCTGACTACTGAAATAAACTGAGTAATTGAATACTATAATTATAATCATGTCCTCGAACAATGATATAATCAGGCTGCTAAGTATAATCAGGAGCCCGTGTGTCTAAACCTATGATATAAGACATCATAGTGCAAAATAAAGGTATGCGTTAGTACTTTAAATATACTAGTATGCTAAGTAAGGTCGGCTGAGATGCATGGGTTCATATGTATGAACAATACTGACTGAACAACCTGAGTATAATTGAATGGGAGTACATGCATAAGTATGTAAACTGTAATTGAGGTCATGATAAAACTGGATATAGAGTTCTAAATTACTTGTTTACTGATATCTAAGTTTACTAATACTGTATAACTAATAGATGAATGACTGCATCTGACAGTCCTGATTCTGTGGATCTATACTAAGTTCCGTACTAAACTGAGTGACTGTTTTTGACAGTCCTGATTTCTGTAGAACTAAACTGAGTTCTATTCTAAAGACTAAAACTGAGATTGTGGGAGGTAATTATCTAACCGACATGCCCCTCTTTTAATAGATTGGGGTCTAACCTATAACCCCAGTTGGAAAGGTGTTCGTACCATGCCACGGGTAAAGATAACTGTGAGTTAACCCTCTCTGGCAGAAAGCTCTATCATCAACACTCGCTAGCAGGAAAAATCGTATGAGATATATCAACCCTAGTCTGGCAGGAAAATATCTAAACCTACACTTTCTATATAGTTCTGTAACACAGGGATTGCTACTAAGGTTCAAACTTTTGATTGACAGGAATGCCCCTATCCCTTGGTTCGCTCGGTGTTGAATCCTACTCCCAACTGAATAGATAATAAATTGATTCCTATTCCATACTAGGCTTAACTAAACTGTTACTAATTATACTGTCTAACTAAACTAAACTGAGTTCACTGAGTTTCGTTGACTGACGGAACTACTGAATTCTATTAACTGGCAAAATTTACTAAGGTCTAAATTGGATACTGAACTGGACTGCACTAATACTGTGTCTACTGAGTTTTTCCTGAGTTTTGTAACTAACTAAGAGTACTACTGATTATGACATGACTAAGATTAATCTGTAACTAACACTGGCTCTAGGAAAGAAACTAAATTGTTGGATATTAAATACCCCTAGGACTCAATAACATGAAAAGTAAATCACTGCATGACTTTAGTAGCATCATGGTACTAGTTTGCTTATAATACATTCACTTAGACATCTTTGATCAAACACTTGTTATACATGAGCTTGTGCATGATTGATACCACACAATAATATTTTATGCTTAGTCTAGTCTAATCACATAAGCATTTCGACAAATACTTGGGGAGAATGGGTATTTCACATATCAATAAACATGTAGTAATATCATGGATTCTACATTCAACTTGCAATTCAAGAGTTTGACATGTAATTTACAAAATTAAATTCACAATTAAACTAGTTTGCATTAAACTTGGGACAAATCATGGAATTAGATCATCATTAACATCATAATCATTAATACATTCAAGATCCAACATAAAATCCATGAAATTAATTAACTTGTATTTAGAAAGAGTTTCTTGAACTCCAAGGGTGGAAGGAAACCCTTGGATGAGCACTTCACATACCTTGGTATTCAAATTTGCGAAGAATGATAGAGTGTTCTTGAAGGTTAAATCTTGAATTAGAGCTCCTAGGGTTTGTCTCTTGAGAATTCTTTAGAAAGATGAATGGATTTTGCCTCTAAAGGGGCTTAATTTTGTGTTTTGTGGGCTGACATAAGGTGGGAAAAGAGCCAATTACCCCTGAGGATGTGGCTTTTGAATTATTGAAAATTGGACTAGCGACATACAAATCGACGCACCACATCATTGACATCAATGTGATAGCCAACACGTCACGTTGAGTCCATGTCGGTTCACTAGAATTAGCACTGGGAGGTGGGTAAAAATACTCATCATCCTGATAGGTGATGCAGCGCATCAAGATCACGTTGATCCACTAGTTTGAGCTTTCAAATGTGTTTCAAAC